>NW_026575310.1:0-17500 GCF_028641065.1 Leucoraja erinaceus | reverse complement strand
TGAGAGTTGGCAGCCCTGCAATTTTGTCCAAACTCTCCCTCCAGATGATACACTCTAATCCAGGCAACATTCTGGTAAACTGCTTCTGCAACCTCTCCAAATTCTTCACATCCTTCCTGTAACAGGCAGCCTGAACGGCACACAATGCTCCAAATACCGACTAACCAAAATCACACAGGCCGTTGCCAGATGACTCCCTGACCCTTGTATTTAATGCTCCATCCAATGATACAAGCAGATCACACAACGTCTTTCCCACTGTACTTGTGTTGCCACTTTCAGAGAGCTATGGACTTGTTATCCTGATACATTTGATCACCACTGCTGCTAGGTATCTCGCTATTCACTGTATAACCCAGGTGCAGGAGGCTAAACTGGCCTCTTGAGCTTGCTCTGTCCTTCACTAAGGTCAAGAATGATCCAGATTTGATCGCAGCATCACTTTCTAATTCCCTTGCGTCTTTTAGAAACATAGAAACATAGAAATTAGGTGCAGGAGTAGAGGCCATTCGGCCCTTCGAGCCTGCACCGCCATTCAATATGATCATGGCTGATCATCCAACTCAGTATCCCGTACCTGCCTTCTTTCCATACCCCCCTGATCCCCTTGGCCACAAGGGCCACATCTAACTCCCTCTTCAATATAGCCAATGAACTGGCCTCAACTACACTCTGTGGCAGAGAGTTCCAGAGATTCACCACTCTCTGCATGAAAAAAGTTCTTCTCATCTCGGTTTTAAAGGATTTCCCCCTTATCCTTAAGCTGTGACCCCTTGTCCTGGACTTCCCTAACATCGGGAACAATCTTCCTGCATCTAGCCTGTCCAACCCCTTAAGAATTTTGTAAGTTTCTATAAGATCCCCTCTCAATCTTCTAAATTCAGAGAGTATAAACCCAGTCTATCCAGTCTTTCTTCATAAGACAGTCCTGACATCCCAGGAATCAGTCTGGTTCTCTGCACTCCCTCATGGCAAGATTTGGGACCAAAACTGTACGCAATACTCCTGGTCTCACCAAGACCCTGTACAACTGCAGTAGAACCTCTCTGCTCCTATTCTGCTCCTCTCCTACTCCTATATTTGCTGATTAAATGCTTGGCATCACTGGCTTAAATATATTCATTGTCCCTTGCCCCATAGTTCCCTGGCAGAGCAAGAAGCAAAGGAGAATTTCTGCATGATTCTGAAATGATGATCATGAAATTATACATGCACAAGGAGTAAGTTCCTCATTGCACTCAAGTTGGGTCTTCCTCCGAATCGTATTTCAATAAATCGTCCCTTTCTTGGAAATTTGTGAGTTTTGGCTCTTCTTCTTCCATCAGCCATTTCATCCCTGGAATTGGTGCAGTAAACCTTCTCTACCCAGAGTCCAATGTGAATCTCTACGCTCAGTTCTCCAGATGTGGTCTTTATAGATTGGCTGGTGGACAGAATCCAGTAGTATTCAGACAGTTCTGATTGAGGCGTCAGTGAGTGAACACTTTGGGACCAGTATCCACAGTTCTATTAGCTTTGAAATTGTGTGCAAAAGGACAGTTCTGGCCTTCAAGGTAAAATTCTACATTGGGCATGGACAACTTTGACAGTATGGAATAGGTCTGGGTGAGTCCCACGTGTCATGTTGTTGGTGGACTCAGCTGTGTTTGGTTTATCTTAGTTGAGGCAGGAGTCTCCTGAGGATTATGTGGATGACTTTCAAGTCTGGTCTGAGTGACTCTGACGAGTTTGTTGCCTTATATTTTACACATATTTGGATAAACAATTTTGTCAATGTTTTATGTATGGGGAGGGGGTCGGGGGAGCCTTTTTTTGAGTTTCTTACCTTGCCGGAGATGCGATTAATTTTTGGGTCGCATCTCCGGTCGCTCTGCGGCCTGCCATCGATGGAGCTGGATTCCTCCACGGACTGACTTGATCCCCACGGCGGGAGCCGATCCCTTGCCTGGGAGTGCACCAACTGCGGCCTGCAGACTTACCATCAAGAGTTTGCAGTCTCGGGAGAGGCCGAGTCGGGAAGCTCCAACAATGCAGAGGCTCCACCAGCCCCGACCTGGGGTCCGATCGCCGGCGTGGGGGAGCTGACATCCCCCCGATGCAGGAGCTGATCGCCCCGATGCAGAAGGCCCAAACACCGCCTGCTATGTAGCAATGTTACAAAATTTTGAGATTTAAAAAATCAAGTCTGCAATTTATCCCATCAGATAAAGCATAACAATAAGTTTAATTTGACACCAAATTCACTTTCATATCTCAAGTATTAAAAATGTTATGACCATTTTCATACTCGGAAATTAGCATCTTGTTCCCTATTGATTTTCAATGGACATTACAAAAAAGCTGTGATCTTGGATAGTCAAACGCCCATTTCTTAAGGAAAGATTAATATTTTTAAATAGCCTAAGTGTCCAAAGATTATTCACAAATAATTCACAATATAACATGATTTTTATATCTAATTTACATTAATTTATAGGCCAAATGGAAGGAATTTAGTGTTCAATTGCTGTAAATAAATGCCCATTTAAATCGGCTTTCTAGTGGGTTCATGTGGAACGCGCTGGTTTAGAACGTTGACAGCGCACTGGATTAGTGCCCTCAAATGCCGAGAAAAATACTGCGGGATATAAAAAGCCCAAAATGAACTACTCGTTATAGATAACTTGATATTCAGGGTTATATATATGCCCCATTTAATGTAAAAATAAGGTACATACCTTTAATAGTTTGCTTTATAAAACCCTGGGGCTGCGAGAGGTTGCGAAATCAGAGAGTAATTTTAAAACTATTATAACTATATTATTGAGGCCTATAAAACTAATAATACCTTTTGCGACCGGGTCTTGCAGCGATTTTTCGTTAATGATTTACTAGGCTGAACATGTGCGATTAGTACAGCCTAGTAAAAATCGCGTTTTAAACCCGCCCCCTCCAAACAGCGCCAAAATCGCGGACCTGGCTGAGGGCAGATTCCCAATGACGATTCAGGTAGGTTTTGTAACATACCTATGCTATGGGAGTCAAGACTGCCCCGTGAGCGGAGGGCTCAAGGCCCCCGACCGCGGGAGAGCATAGAAGGGAAGAGATTTAAAAAAAATTTCGCCTTCCATCACAGTGAGGAATGTGGAGTCACTGTGGTGGATGTTTATGTTAAAATGTATTTTGTGTGTTCTGTTGCTTTTTATTTGTATGACTAACTTGGCAAATGATTCTTATGTTGCAAAACATACTTGGCTAATAAAGTATTATTGTGATTGTGATTAACTGAAGAAAAGGGGAAACTGTTTTAATTATAAAATACAATTTTGGAAGATTTAAATGATTTTATTGCTGATTTTGTGCTATAGATGCAGCACAACTTAATATTCTGTGAAAATGGAACTGAGTGGATTTAATGATGTCTGGCAGGGTGAAAGCAAACATTGCAATTGCTGCATCATGGTTAGATCTGCCTGGACAACATGCAAAACAAATGCTTCACTCTCTACACAAAACAATGATTAACCATTACTGAGGGTGAGAGGCGTGTGTGGAGAGAGGAGCTAAGTTACTGGATCAGTTCGGAGACCCCCTCCACCGGGCACATCATAAGGATAGGAGCAGAATTAGGCCATTTAGCCCATCAAGTCTACTCTGCAATTCTATCTCTCTGTCCTAACCACATTCTCCTACCTTCTCCCCATTACTTCTGACACCTGTACTAATCAAGAATCTATCTATCTCTGCCTTAAAAATATCCACTGGCTTGGCCTCCACATCCTGTGGCAAAGAATTCCACAGATTCAACACACTCTGACCAAAAAAATGTTGTCTCATCTCCTTCCAAAAAAGAACGCCCTTTAATTCTGAGGCTATGACCTTTAGCCCTGAGACTCTCCCACCAGTGGAAATACACTCTCCATATCCACTCTATCCAAGCCTTTCACTATGTTTCAATGAGGTCCCCCCCCCCTCTCATTCTTCTAAACTCCAGCAGGTACAGGCGCAGTGTCGACAAACGCTCACCATAGGTCAACCTACTAATTCCTGGGATCATTCTTGTAAAACTCCTCTGCAGGTCTGGCCTTAAGCCGTTTGGACCGATTTCTCCCAATTGGGACCCCGCGTTAATTTTCCGTATATCGTAAGGAAATACAAATTTGCTTAATTTTAAAATTTCTCATGGGGGGCTTATAGCGTCTAACCCCCCCCCCCCCAGTTCCTAATATATGTAACACCACATTACAGGTTCTACAGGGGTTCTGGGGAGAGGGTTGCCTTTCTGGTCGAGACCCTTCTTCAGACAATCACAAGTACTCTCACCGACGAGAGTTCAGTTCAGTCTGAAGAAGGGTCTTCTCTCCAGTCATAGTGCTGCCTGTCCTGCTGAGTTACTGCAGCTTTTGTCTATCCTCAATTTCAGAGTTAAATAAAATTTATCATGGAGGGCTTATAGCACCTACCCCCCCCCCCCCCCCCCCCCCCCCCCCCCCCCCCCCCCCCCTTCCCAACCTCAGCCTCACAGACCTTAGCGTATCCCTAGTTGCTAAAACCCATTTCCATCACTGATTGCAATATATATGTAACACCACATTGCAGGTTCTACAGTTTATTTTTATTATATTGAGTGGATGTTTTATTGAGTGGATGTTTCTAGATTAATTTATGGGGATTATACATTAAATTCCTTCCATCTAGCATATAAATTGGGATTCGTTTGTTATTTGAATACTTAGGCTATTCTTTTAAATTATCCTTTTCTTAAGAAATGGAATCTACAGGACATTGTTAATGGGAAAGTAGTGTGCAGAAAGGCATGTCATGCATGGTTTGAAGAGCAAAAACTTGTGTTTACAATGCCAAAATTGAAAAGTTGAGGAAAAACAAGGTGTACAGAGTTGCCTATTGGTTACAATCTGAGGAGTATGATGATGCTACTGATTATGATATGCCCATGTACCAGCTAGCAACTGATCTTCCCCATAAAGACCTGGTCTCATGCTAGAAATTGTAATTTATTTACCTATCTGTTACGGATTTTCAGCATATAATACAATAATATTAAAGTTCTGATTTTGAGAATATCACATTTTAAAATTTTCAAAGCAGTCTGGATGTTTTTTTACTATTTCCGTCACAACGGTCAATTTTGTAATTAGATACAATTAGGTAATTAACTAATTATATGCTTTAATTTCAGGTCATCCAAGTAAGATGTTTTATATTTGTTTCAGAATGCTTCAATCTATAATAATTTGGATTTTTGGAAGAATGGGCTGAAAGATGGCAGATGGAGTTTAATGCTGATAAATGTGAGGTGCTACACCTTGGCAGGGCAAATCAAAATAGGACGTACATGGTAAATGGTAGGGAATTGAAGAATACAGTTGAACAGAGGGATCTGGGAATAACCGTGCATAGTTCCTTGAAGGTGGAATCTCATATAGATAGGGTGGTAAAGAAAGCTTTTGGTATGCTAGCCTTTATAAATCAGAGCATTGAGTATAGAAGCTGGGATGTAATGTTAAAATTGTACAAGGCATTGGTGAGACCAAATCTGGAGTATGGTGTACAATTTTGGTCGCCCAATTATAGGAAGGATGTCAACAAAATAGAGAGAGTACAGAGGAGATTTACTAGAATGTTGCCTGGGTTTCATCAACTAAGTTACAGAGATAGGTTGAATAAGTTAGGTCTTTATTCTCTGGAGCGCAGAAGGTTAAGGGGGGACTTGATAGAGGTCTTTAAAATGATGAGAGGGATAGACAGAGTTGATGTGGACAAGCTTTTCCCTTTGAGAATAGGGAAGATTCAAACAAGAGGACATGACTTCAGAATTAAGGGACAGAAGTTTATGGGTAACATGAGGGGGAACTTCTTTACTCAGATAGTGGTAGCGGTGTGGAATGAGCTTCCAGTGGAAGTGGTGGAGGCAGGTTCGTTGGTATAATTTAAAAATAAATTAGGTAGGCATATGGATGAGAAGGGAATGGAGGGTTATGGTATGAGTGCAGGCAGGTGGGACTAAGGGAAAAAAGTTGTTTGGCACGGACTTGTAGGGCCGAGATGGCCTGTTTCCGTGCTGTAATTGTTATATGGTTATATGGTTAAAAGTTCATTCAGTTCTCTGAATTTATAAGAAAGTTATGGGCTTTTGACTGTCCTCGATCACAGCTTTGGTGTTAAGTCAATGGAGAAGCAATACGGAACAAGATGCTAATTTCCGAGTATGAAAATGAAAATAACTTTTTTAATACTGAAGATATGAAAGTGAATTAGGTGTCAAATTATACTTCTTTTTATTTAAGAAGGAACTGCAGATGCTGGAAAATCGAAGGTACACAAAAAAGCTGGAGAAACTCAGCAGGGGCAGCAGCATCTATGGAGTGAAGGAAATAGGCAACGTTTCGGGCCGAAACCCTTCTTCAGACTGAAGAAGGGTTTTGGCCCGAAACATTGCCTATTTCCTTCGCTCCATAGATGCTGCTGCACCCGCTGAGTTTCTCCAGCTTTTTTGTGTACCTTTAAACTTCTTTCTATGCTTTATCTGATGGGATAAATTGCAGACTTGATTTTTAAAATCTCAAAATTTTGTAACATTGCTAGAAAAAGTACCTGTATCTTGGAGGCCGAAGGTTAGGTTGTTACCCAAGAAAGATAGACTTCGTTATCTCTCAGTACAGCAACATCAAACACGATGTTACTGTACTGATGGACAGCCAATTCTATCCCTCTTTGCTAGTAGCTGATGGGAAGCAGCTGTAAAGGGAGAGAGAGTTCCTTTCACAGCGTACGGGTAGTCTGTCCAGGGGTAAAGTTGCGGGGAGGGCAGGAGCGTTGAGTAGGAGGCGGTCGGGGATCATGCCGGCATCCAGCTCAAGAGCGGGTCGGCGGGCGATGGATAATAGGACAGCGGTCGGTGGAGCTCACTCCATGTGTCAGTGTGAGTAACCCCAATTGATCCCTTGTTCGCGCTGACACAAGAGTAAGCTCCACCGCGCGCTGTGATGTTATCCATCACCCGCTGACCCACTCCGCTCTATGATCTTTGCTCTTGAGCTGGTCCCCTCACTGTTCAGACGGAGAGCACTGCCAGAGCACTGCCCGCAACTTTATCCCTGGCTAGGCACCCCACACGCTGTGAAAGGACCTCTTCCCCCAATTGGTCCCTTGAACTAGTATAGTCATTCAATAAGATGACAACTGATTGATGTTGTCCCGGTGTGCTCCCGTTTTTCCTAAAAATCCTATAGCAAGCAAGATAGACCACTCCTTCTAAATGCAATGGGCTGACATGTGGTACGCAACGGAGCGGAACGTGGACCTTTTTTTCATCCGACCCAACTCGCAGTGTAATCAATGTTGCGGGGAAGAGACAATAGACAATAGGTGCAGGAGTAGGCCATTCGGCCCTTTGAGCCAGCACCACCATTCCATGTGATCATGGCTGATCATTCCCAATCAGTACCCCGTACCTGCCTTCTCCCCATATCCCCTGATTCTGCTATTTTTAAGACCCTATCTAGCTCTCTCTTGAAAGCATCCAGAGAACTCGCCTCTACCGCACTCTGAGGCAGAGAATTCCACAGACTTACCACTCTCTGTGAGAAAAAGTGTTTCCTTGTCTCCGTTCTAAATGGCTTATTCCTTATTCTTAAACTGTGGCCCCTAGTTCTGGACTCCCCCAACATCGGGAACATGTTTCCTGCCTCCAGCCTGTCCAAACCCTTAACAATCTTATATGTTTCAATGAGATGCCCTCTCATCCTTCTAAACTCCAGAGTGTACAAGCCCAGCTGCTCCATTCTCTCAGCATATGACAGTCCCGCCATCCCGAGAATTAACATTGTAAACCTACACTGCTCTCCCTCAATAGCACGAATGTTCTTCCTCAAATTAGGGGACCAAAACTGTACACAATACTCCAGGTGTGGTCACACTAGGGCTGTGTACAACTGCAGAAGGACCTCTTTGCACCTATATTCGATTCCTCTTGTTATAAACATAGAAACATAGAAATTAGGTGCAGGAGTAGGCCATTCGGCCCTTCGAGCCTGCACCGCCATTCAATATGATCATGGCTGATCATCCAACTCAGTATCCTGTACCTGCCTTCTCTCCATACCCCCTGACCCCCTTAGCCACAAGGGCCACATCTAACTCCCTCTTAAATATAGCCAATGAACTGGCCTCAACTACCCTCTGTGGCAGAGAGTTCCAGAGATTCACCACTCTCTGTGTGTAAAGGCCAACATGCCATTCGCTTTCTTCACTGCCTGCTGTAGCTGCATGCTTACTTTCATAGACTGATGAACAAGGACCCCCCAGATCCCCTTTTCCCAACGATGCCATTTAGATAGTAATCTGCCATCCTGTTTTTGCTACCAAAGTGGATAACCTCACATTTATCCGCATTAAACTTCATCTGCCACGCATCTTCCCACTCCCCCAACCTGTCCAAGTCACCCTGCACTCTCATAGCATCCTCCTCAAAGTTCACACTGCCACCCAGCTTTGTGTCATCTGCAAATTTGCTAATGTTACTTTGCATCCTTTCATCCAAATCATTGATGTATATTGTAAACATACCAGCACCGAGCCCCACTAGTCACTGCCTGCCATTCTGAAAGAGACCAGTTAATCCCTACTCTTTGTCTCCCGTCTGCCAACCACTTCTCTATCCATGTCAGCACTCTACCCCCCAATACCATGTACCCTCATTTTGCCCACTAACCTCCGGAAGTGGCGGCGCTGTGAAACGGCTGCGGCTCGCCTGCAGTCTGTCTGTTTTTACTTTTTTTGTGTTGTTTTTTTGTCTAGTTCAGTTAAACTTTTGGTTATTAGGTGGTGTTATGTGTGTGTGGGGGGGCTGAAACAGGGCTTTCTGTCTCTCCCTTCGGGGGAATGCGACTTTTTTGTCGTATCCCCCTTTTCTTCCCCCGTCTGAGCTGAGGCCTAACGGCGGAGCTGGCGGCCTCCAACGTGCGACCGACCTCGAGGCTCCGGAGGTAGAGCCAGCCAGGACTTACCAACGCGAGGCTGACCGTCTTCGAGCTGCGGCGACATTCGGGCAGCGGCATGACTCGGCGCTCCGGTGAGGGCGGACGGCGCGGGGCTGAGGGACTCCTGTGTGGGCGGCCCGGCTACCGGCTGGAAGGCGCTCCCGCGGGGGCGGCCCGGTGCGGGGCGGAGACATCCCGTGTGGGCGGCCCGGTGCGGGGCGGAGACGTCCCGTGGGGGCGGCCCGGTGCGGGGCGGAGACGTCCCGTGTGGGCGGCCCGGTGCGGGGCGGAGACGGTGCTCCGGTGGCTGAGGCGGCATTATGGCGGTGGCGACCTGAATCCGGGGCTCGGCCTCGGGCCAGTGGACGACATCGTCGGGAGCTCGCGGGTCACAGGTTGAAGCCTGTTTTCCGGAGCTCCCATGGCAACAACTGCGTCCGCTGGACTGGAGGGCGGCAGCTTTGACCACCCCCGGGCCGCAGAGCTTGAACCGCGGGACTGACTTACCATCGCCCGTGGGATATCGACTCAGCGCAGAGGGAGAAGAGGAGGGAAGAGACAGTAACTCTAAGACTTTTGCCTCCATCACAGTGAAGAGGTGCTTGGTGAACTCACTGTGGTGGATGGTAATTTGTGTTTATTGTGTGTTGTTATTATTACATGAATGGCTGCAGGCAACAACATTTCGTTCAGACCGAAAGGTCTGAATGACAAATAAAGGATTCAATTCAATTCAATTCAATGTGGGACCTTATCAGATGCTTTCTGAAAGTCCAGATACACTACATCCACTGGCTCTCCCTTGTCCATTTTCTTAGTTACATCTTCAAAAAATTCCAGAAGATTAGTCAGGCATGAATTACCCTTCGTAAATCCATGCTGACTCGGAACGATCTTGTTACTGCTATCCAAATGTTGAGCTGTCTCATCTTTTATAATTGACTCCAGCATGTTCCCCACCAGCAATGTCAGGCTAACTGGTCTATAATTCCCTGTTTTCTCTCTCCCGCCTTTCTTAAAAAGTGGAATAACATTAGCTATCCTCCAATCCACAGGAACTGATCCTGAGTCTATAGAACATTGGAAAATTATCACCAATGCATCCACAATTTCTAGAGCCACTTCCTTGAGAGTGATCCCAGGAGACGGTGCAGAAGGATGGTAACAAGAACAAAATATACTTTGAGGATTTGTAGCATGGAAGGCATTTTGTACATATTTGAATAATGAAATGAGAAGTAACGAGCTGGGACTGTCTGTCGGGTATATGAGTGGAACAAATCTATTGACCAGGATAACACGTGACTTTTGCAACTTTTTTGGGGCATGGAAATTTAAAGAAACATTGCTATTCCAGAAGATCTGAGGAGTAAGATAAAATGCTGCAATGCTGGAAACACACAGCAGATTGAGCAGCATTTGATTATAGTCCCAGTTGTGATAATGGATCATCCACCATTGCGCTTTCCACTGTTTTCAGTATTTACTATTTTTATCAATGAAGTAAATGCACTTTGTCTTTATTACACTCTAGGAAAAATTGTAATGAATGGCTCGATCCCGCACAGTAGTAAGATAACCAAATATGTTCAAATTAGATGCTAGAGGTTAATTAAAGGTAGAGAGAGATCATCTATCCACAGCTGGGATAGTTCAGGACCAGAAGTAGTACAGGTACCACTTAATGCAGAATTGTATCTTTCACCTATGATAATAGAGACTGTCTGCAAGATAGCAAAGGATAGAAACATAGAAAATAGATGCAGGAGTAGGCCATTCGGCCCTTCGAGCCTGCACCGCCATTCAATATGATCATGGTTGATCATCCACCTCAGTATCCTGTACCTGCCTTCTCTCCATACCCCCTGATCCCCTTAGCCACAAGGGCCACATCTAACTCCCTCTTAAATATAGCCAATGAACTGGCCTCAACTACCTTCTGTGGCAGAGAATTCCACAGATTCACCACTCTCTGTGTGAAAAATGTTTTTCTCATCTCAGTCCTAAAAGACTTCTCCCTTATCCTTAAACTGTGACCCCCTTGTTATGGACTTCCCGATTTCCAATCAACCTCATTGTGGCCATTGCACTTTCTATAATCAGCATATTATCAGGTCAGGTCGGGGGGAGTTCCTCCTGCCATGGGTGCCATGTAATCCCATGCTACCTGCTCCATGGTCAGATAGTCGGCAACTAAACCGTCTCCCCCACCTGGTTTGCTAGGTGAGGAGGGGGCTGTGGAACCACTGCAGGACCAAAAACAAGACCTGTCAAAGGGCGGATGAACTTCTTGCGCGCCAACGGCCATTCAGTAGAAGTTGCGATCAGTGTTGTACATGGCATTGTAAGGAAGGAGGCGGGGCGGAGGACTGGGGAGTGGGACCTCGCTGGCCGGGGGACCAGGGAGAGCGCCCCCAACGACAGCAGATTCCCATTGATGAGTAGGTTTCCGCCGGTCCTGAGTGGACGGGTCTGATCTTGGGGAGTGACTCTGGTTAAATCCCCCCCCCCCCCCACAGGCAGGCCCCCCCCTCTCCTCCCAAACTCAAGAGGCCCCCCCCCCCCCCCCTTATAACCTTATAAAAAAAGGCAAATCAAACTCAAGAGGCCAAGTGTCATATTCCTGCTCCTAATATGTTCATTTATTGGTCCAAATAAACCTAATTTCCAGAGCTACACAGACTATGTTTTATCCCATCTTAATTCCTGGATAAACACTTTGCCATTAGCGCTGTCTCCAACGTATATTTGTTCCATTATTTTGGGGGTTTGATTGATTTATTGATGAGAAGCTTCTAGTGGAGGGACTGAATCAGTCTGAAGAAGGGTCTTGACCTGAAACGTCACCCATTTAAAAAAAAACCTTCTCCCTAGAGAAGAGAAGAGAACAGCCTGTCTCGCTGAGTTACTCCAGCATTTTGTGTCTACCTGCAATTTAAACCAACTTCTGCAGTTCTTTCCCACATGGTTGACAGCGTGTGATGTCACAGCCGAAGGTGTTGTCCTGTTCCTTTGAATTGTTGTCTAATACCAGTTTTTAATCTGTATATTACAGAACAGAGGGACGCATGAATGGCAGTCACCACCATGGCTGATGGAGCGGACCAGGGAGGAGATCCAGTGGCCTCGACCAAAGATCTTAGAGCAGAGCAGTAGACAGGGAGAGATGCAGAGAGAGTGACACACAGTAGAGACAGACAGGGAGAGAGAGAGAGGAAGAGGTAGAGAGACAGAGAGAGACTGAGGGACAGACAGAGAGAGAGGGACAAGAGTGAGAGACCGAGAGAGAGATAGAGAGACAGAGAGAGAGGGACAAGAGCGAGAGAGAAACAGAGAGAGACACAGGAGAGAGAGACACGGAGAGTCAGACACAGAGAAAGACAGAGGCGGAGAGAAAGAGAGAGAGAGAGAGGGAGAGATGCAGTGAGAGAGACACACAGGAGAAACAGACGGAGAGACAGAGAGAGACAGACAGACAGAAATGCAGAGAGGGAGATGCAGAGGGAGAGACACAGAAGAGAGAGAGACAGCTGAAGGTGTTGTCCTGTTCCTTTGAATTGTTGTCTAATACCAGCTTTTAATCTGTACATTACAGAACAGAGGGACGCACGAATGGCAGTCACCACCATGGCTGATGGAGCGGACCAGGGAGGAGATCCAGTGGCCTCGACCAAAGATCTTAGAGCAGAGCAAGATGGGCTACTCCTGCGAAATGCAATGGGCTGACATGTAGTACGCTATGGAGGGGATCCTGGGCATTTTTCCCCGCCCATTTTAGTAACCAGAGCCTACCTGACCCGACCCGACTTGCAGTGTAATCAATGTTACGGGGCAACAGTTTGTGTGTGTGATTATAGGGTTAGATTCATAATTCTGTCAGTTCATACTTCTTGTCAAGAATAAAATTTGACTCTGGTAATTGTCTTTTTTAATGTTTTTTAAATAATTTCTTTTTAAATGGATCACAAGCAGTGTTTGAGTTGATTTTGTAGTAACCCGAACCTACCCGACCCGACTCGCAGGGTAATTGACATTGACATGGATATAGGGTTAGATTCATAATTCTGTTAGTTCATAATTCTGTTAATTCTTGTTAAAGAATAAAATGTTTATAAACACACATATATGAATGTGATATAAATGTATATAATCATATAACACACACAATTATAATTCTTCTGATCCAATGATGAACTTTATTTCAGACTAGACAAGGGACATTAAATAAGAAACATTGTAAACATCCCAGCAACTTCACACACAACAGGAATGATTGGGCAGGTCTGTCTGTATTATGGTCATTTGATGGGTATAAAGACTGCCTAGGAGCAGCTACAAGCGGGGAACGAACATGTGATCATTGGAGGTTTTTAAAAGGGGGATAACTGCTCTGACTCAGCGTGGCCGTCAGCGGAAGAAACAAATAAGTTTTTTGTGAGCCTTGTGCCCCCTGTCCCACTTGGAATAGCCACCACGAGGAATAGCAACAACAACATCCACGACCTCTCCCACCCTCACCGCCTTCCTGGCCAAACCCAGGCCTGGACCCTGAAACTGCTCCCCTCCTACAGGGAAGACCCATCAGTAGTGATAGGTCTTCTTCTTCTTCTTCTTCTTCTTTGGAGTTTTACGGCAGCCGGCATCCACAATGTTGCATTGCTGCCACCTTCTGGCTTCACTCCACAGTCCTCATGTCTTTACTTTATATCCTTTTTATAAGGCCAGAGGCCCTCAAGAAATTAAACAACAAATTTACTCCTTTTCCTTCCCCTCCATACTCTAGAATGTTCTTTTCTGATATATCTGTCATTCCAATTTTCTTCATTTCATTGATCAAAACTCTTCTTTCTGTTGCATATCTTCTACATGCAACTAGAGCATGCTGAACTGTTTCCGGCTGATGGCATTCCTCACACATCCCAGTAGGGTGTTTTCCCAACATTTTTAATGTGCTGTTCAGGTGGGTGTGTCCTATCCTCAATCTTGCTAATACTACCTGTTCTCTCCTGTTCCCCCCTCTTCTTGCTGTAATGCCCACTCTGTTTTGTAGCGAATAGAGGTGTCTCCCCTTTGTCTCCTGTTCCCAGTATTGTTGCCATTCCTGATTTATTTTCTTCCACACAATGTGTCTTCCTTCAGATTTGGATAATTGTAGGTTTACCTCTATGTTCTCTTTTTTAACGGCCTCTTTTGCTAATTTATCCACTTTTTCATTTCCTAGCACACCAATGTGGTAGTGATAGGTCTTCCTCTTCCCCCTCTTTTAATCAGGGGAGCGAGGGGGAGGGGAAATGAGGGGGGAAGGGAGGGGACAGGTGGGGTGAAGGATGAGAGGTTTGAGGAAACAGGTTTGGGATGGAGAGGGGGGTTTGAGATAGAGAGAGGAGGGGACAGAGCTGGGAGAGAGAAGGAAGGGGGAGGGGGAGGGGAGGGAGAGTGAAGGACGATACAGAGCGATAGCACTTCAACTCCCCCTCCCACTCCGCCTCTGACCTCTCTGTCCTGGGTCTCCTCCATGGCCACAGCGAGCAGCACCGGAAATTGGAGGAACAGCACCTCATATTCCGTTTGGGGAGTCTGCACCCCGGGGGCATGAACATCGACTTCTCCCAATTCTGTTAGTCCTTGCTGTCTCCTCCCCTTCCTCAGCTCCCCTGCTGTCTCCTCCCACCCTCCAGCCTTCTGGCTACTCCTCCTTTTCCCTTTCTTGTCCCCACCCACCCCCGCCCCCGATCAGTCTGAAGAAGGGTTTCGGCCCGAAACGTTGCCTATTTCCTTCGCTCCATAGATGCTGCTGAACCCGCTGAGTTTCTCCAGCTTTTGTGTGTAACCTTCGATTCTCCAGCATCTGCAGTTCCCTCTTTAACACACGATACAGAGCGATATCAGTCCCAGATGGGAGCCAGCGGTCCTCCAGGTGGGCGAGCGGATCACAGATGGTCCTCCAGGCCAGGCGGGGTGAGCCGAGCGCCGGTGGTCCTCCGGGCGGGTCCTCCAGGCGGGGCGCGGGGGGGGGGGGGGGGGGGTCGGGAGAGCGAAGAGAGAGAGAGAGGGCGAGGGGGGGTGGCGGTTGGAGCGCGTGCGCGCGCGGGTTGGCGGTTGGAGCGCGTGCGCGTGCGGGGTTGGCGGTTGGAGCGCGTGCGCGCGCGGGGTTGGCGGTTGGAGCGCGTGCGCGCGCGGGGTTGGCGGTTGGAGCGGGGTTGGCGGTTGGAGCGCGCGCGGGGTTGGCGGTTGGAGCGGGAACAAGATGGAGACGAACCGGCGCTGAGACCCCGGACCCTGGTGAGAGAAAGATGGAGAGAGGGAGAGGGACTGTGCACTTGTATTTATACTTTCAAATAGTATGTCATGTTTTATACTTTGGCATAGATGTTGTTTAAATCATGCCAAAAGATTTTAAAGATTGAATTGAGAGGGAGGGGAGGGAGAGGAGAGGGAGAGGGGAAAAATTCTTAGAGAGACATATTATTGGAGGGAGTGCAGAGGAGACCAGACCGAAGATGTCATAGAGAGAAAGACTGGAGACTTGGTTTATACTCTCTAGAATTTAGGATTGAGAGGGGATCTTATACAAACTTACAAAATTCTTAAGGGGTTGGACAGGCTAGATCCAGGAAGATTGTTCCCGATGTTAGGGAAGTCCAGGACAAGGGGTCACAGCTTAAGGATAAGGGGGAAATCCTTTAAAACCGAGATGAGAAGAACTTTTTTCACACAGAGAGGGGTGAATCTCTGGAACTCTCTGCCGCAGTGGGTAGTCGAGGCCAGTTCATTGGCTATATTTAAGAGGGAGTTAGATGTGGCCCTTGTGGCTAAGGGGATCAGAGGGTATGGAGAGAAGGCAGGAACGGGATACTGAGTTGGATGATCAGCCATGATCATATTGAATGGCGGTGGTGCAGGCTCGAAGGGCCGAATGGCCTACTCCTGCACCTAATTTCTATGTTTTCTATGAGAGAGAGAGACAAACAGATAGATAAAGATGCAGAGAGAGAGAGAGAGAGAGAGAGAGACAGGCAGAGGGAGATAGAGCGTGAGAGACACATAGAGACAATGTGAAAGAGAGAGAGAGAGACAGAGAAAGAGACAGACAGAGAGGGAGGGAAAGACAGAGAGAGATGGAGAGAGCGACAGAGAGAGAGGAAGGGAGACAGACAGAGAGAAAGATGCAGAGAGAGACACACAGGAGAGAGAGAGACAGAAAAACAGAGACAGCGAGAGGCAGATAGAGAGAGAGAGAGAGAGAAACAAACAGAGACAGACAGAGAGAGATGCAGAGAGGGAGAGACACGAGAGAGGGAAATAGAGAGAGTGAGAGAGAGAGACAGACAGACGGAGAGAAATGCAGAGAGGGGGGGACAGGAGAGAGAGAGGGAGGGAAAGAGAAAGAGGCAGAGAGAGACAGAGAGAGATGGAGAGAGAGACGGAGAGACACAGGAGAGAGACAGGGAAAGAGAGACTGAGGGAGAAACAGAGCGAGAGAGAGAAAGAGAGAGAGACAGAAAGGGATACAGAGAGAGAAACAGAGAGAGATGAGAGAGAGCGGGAGAGAGAGAGAAAGCGAGAGACAGACAGACAAATGGAGAGAGACAGAGAGTGAGAAAAAGTGAGAGACAGGCAGAGAGACCACGAGAGAGAGATTGAGAGAGGCAGGAAGAGAGATGCAGAGACAGGGAGAGATGCAAAGAGAGACAGAGAAAAAGAGAGAGAGAGAGAGAAGAGATGGCAGAGAGGGAGAGAGAGAAAGAGAGAGAGAGAAAGAGAGAGACAGAGAGAGAGAGAGAGAGGGAGAGGGAGAGAAAAGAGAGAGAGAGAGAGAGAGAGAGAGACAGAGAGAGAGAGAGAGAGAGAGAGAGACAGAGAGAGAGAGAGAGAGAGAGAGAGAGAGAAGAGAGAGAGAGAGAGAGAGAGAGAGAGAGAGAGAGAGAGAGAGAGAGAGAGAGAGAGAGAGAGAAAGGAGGGGGAGAGAGACGGAGAGAGAGAGAGAGAGAGAGAGAGGGAGAGAGAGAGGGAGAGAGAGAGTAGAGAGAGAGATAGAGAGAGAGAGAGGGAGGGTAGAGACAGAAAGAGATACAGAGAGAGAGAGAGACAGAGAGAGAGGAGAGAGAGGAGAGAGGTAGAGAGACAGAGAGATGGAGAGAGAGAGAGAGAGGGAGAGAGAGAGAGAGAGGGGACAGAGAGAGAGAGAGAGAGAGAGAGAGAGAGAGAGAGAGAGAGAGAGAGGGACAGACAGAGAGAGAGGGACAAGAGTCAGAGAGAGGAAGGAGAGAGATAGAGAGAGGAGAGAGAGAGGGACAAGAGACGAAGAGAGAGAAACGGAGAGAGAGACAGACAGAAGAGAGAGAGACGGAGAGGTCAGACACAGAGAAAGGGAGACAGAGAAGAGAGGAGAAGAGAGAGAGAGAGAGAGGGAGAGGAAAGGAGAGAGAGGAGAGAGAGAGAAGAAGAGGAGGAACAGACGGGAGAGACAGGGAAGCGTGGGGCAGCGAGAGAAATGCGAGAGAAGAGACTGGTTGTTT
>NW_026575309.1:0-55056 GCF_028641065.1 Leucoraja erinaceus | reverse complement strand
AAAAACAAGGATTTCATTGTCCTTATACAGGGATACATGACAATGAAAGCTCACTTGAATTTGACTCGTTAAATAAACCACTCTGACGGATTCAATTATCAAACATTGTCAATGTTCGCTCTGAAGACATTTCCCAACGCAGTAGGGTCAGGGGGGGGGTTGGGTGAATCAGTGCGGGATGGATAGATGGGGAGATGGGGGTTGAGAAGGCAATCGGTGTGGAATGGATGGATGGGGCAGGGGAATTAGTGCGTGTTGGTTGAGTAGGTAAAATTGTGCGGGGTGAGTGTGGGGGAGTACGGGATAGATGGGGGTAATCAGTACAGTATGGAAGGGGGGGGGCCAGTGCAGGATGATGGGGGGGCTCAGTACAGGATGAATGGGTGGGTCAGTACAGTGTGGATCGGGGGGTCTGTGCAGGATGGATGGGAAGGGGGATCAGTACAGGATGAATTGGGGGGACAGTGTAGGATGGATGGGGGGGGGGGGGGGGGGGGGGAGGGGTGGTGTTACATATGCTAACATATTCATTGTACCAGTCCCAACCTCCTGCACTACTTTGTATCGGGCACACTCACCACACACACACACACTGTGATTAGGTATGTAAGCACTTTTAGTATCACTACGCAACACAGAAAAGCAGCTGAATAAAGGAGTACAGTAAGGCAACCAAAACAACCTGAATTGTGTCGTTTATTATCAGGATATCAAACACGAAGACACAACATGGTGGCAGCGGTGACTTTCGAGTACAAAACCGCGCTATTGTGAATCACTATTGGGAATTAGGAACAGCGGCTGCAGAGAAATTGATTTTTTTTGTGCACCCACCTAACAACACAAGATGGCGGCCTCCACAGCAGCTGTTGCAGCAGCAATGAACCTCCACCCTACTATGAACTGGGACGCCGATGATGTGGTGGAGGCGTTCAAGAAATTCAAACAAAAGAGCCAGCTGGCATTCAAAAGCTTCCTGAAAGGAACTACAGATGAAGAGAAGGTCAGTTATATTTTACTATGGCTCGGGGAAAAGGGTCTAGACATTTTTAACAGTTGGAGCTTAACAGAGCCCGACTGCAATAATCCGGGAATAGTCCTTGACAGGTTTGCGAACCATATGGAGCCCAAATCAAACCACAGAATCCATCGGTATGAGTTCCAAGGGCTAAGACAAGACCCACAAGAAACAACCGACACTTTCCTGTCGAGACTAAGGAACGTGGCCAAGAAATGCAGATTTGGTGATGAAGATGACAGAATTGTCGACCAGCTAATATGGGGGTGCGCCCACCAAGAGGTCCAAAAGTCCCTAATAGGGAAAGACACCCTCAACCTAAAAGACGCCGTAGATGCTGCCAGAGCTTTCGAAGCTACAAGGAAACAAATGTCCTCCCTCTCCCTTCAAGTTGGCTCATCTCAGAGCAGCACCAGAGTGAATATAGACGCTCTCTCAAAACGTGGCCCTGGCTCCACCTTAAAGGCTCCAAAGCAGACATTTTCTAGGCATGCAAACAAACAAGCAGGCCAAAGAAGCTGCTGGAACTGCGGTACAGAGCATGCATTTGATGATCGCAGGGATTGCCCAGCATACGGGACTACCTGCAACTCCTGTGGGAGGCCTAACCACTGGAAGAAAATGTGTAGGTCAACAAAATCATACAGCACCAAGCCAAAGCAGCAATGGTCAAAGAACGATAGAAATACGAGAAGGAAACAAATACACGCACACGTCCAACAGGAAGAGGAGATAACCTCAGATACCTCTGAGGAAGAATTCCTTTCCGTTGGGACCATTGACGTCCACGAAATGGGAAACAACAAACCACATAGCAACAGAGATGAAGCATATACTATAATACAACTACAGAAAAAAGTGGGAAAGAAAAGAACAACGATTAAGCTAAGGCTCAAAATTGATACTGGAGCCCAGAGCAATATCTTACCAGTCAATCTTTACGGAAAGATATTCCCTGAACACATGACACAAGATGGCAGCGTCAGGAAAGGAATCCTTGGAAGTAGCGATGTAGTCCTAGCTGCATACGGAGGTTCCATAATCCCACAGCTAGGCAAAACAATCATAGCAGGAACATACAAAGGGAAAGAAGTGAAATGCCCCTTCTACATCACTAAATCGAAAGGACCTGCTATTCTCGGCCTGAACACGTGCCAAAGACTGAAGATTGTGTCAATCAACCATGAAATCAAGACAAACTCCTGCAGAATTGACAGAAAACATACCATCAAAAACCGGCCGCCCATCAGGAACAAAGAAGAATTGATTTGACATGTACCCAGAGTGTTTTGACGATACCGTTGGTTGTTTTGAGGAATACGAATACCATATCACAGTAGACCCCAGTGTGAAACCAGTGATCCACCCACCCCGCCGTGTTCCCTTGAACTGAAAGAGAGGCTAAGGGAACAACTAAACGAAATGGAAAAAAAGGGCATCATCACAGCAATAACTAAACCAACTGATTGGGTAAATTCAATTGTTGTTAAAGAAAAGCCAAACGGAAAACTAAGGATATGCCTTGATCCCAGGGATCTGAACAATGCATTGAAGCGCGACCATTATCCAACTCCAACCCTTGAAGAGATCACACCAGCACTGGCCGGTTCCAAGGTGTTCAGCAAGCTGGATGCTAGCAATGGATATTGGAACATCAAAATAGACCGAAAGTCATCAATGCTCACCACTTTCAACACGCCATTTGGCAGATTCAGATTCAACAGGCTCCCATTCGGGCTGAAGGTGAGTCAAGATGTCTTCCAGCGGAAAATAGATGAAACATACAAAGGCTGTAAAGGGGCAATCGGGATAGCAGATGATATCCAAGTATACGGCAGAGATGAAAACACGCATGATTACAACCTCCATGAGGCTATGGAAAAAACTCGAAGAGCCGGCATAAAGCTCAATGCAGACAAATGCATAATCAAAGAAAGGGAGTGCAAATTCTTTGGACTGATTTACTCTGCAGAAGGAGTGAAACCAGAACCTACAAAAGTGGCTGATATCAACCACCTGGAGGAAACCCAAAGACAAGAAACAGCTAAGAAGTTTCCTAGGGCACATACAATACATGGGAGTCTTCATACCTAAGCTTGCTAATCACACAGCAAATCTCCGTGAATTGATGAAAGACGACGCTGAATTTGATTGGTGTGCTTCACATAGCCAAGATTTTGATAAAATAAAACAACTCATCAGCAAAGAAACGATCCTGCAGTACTATGACAGGCAGAAGCCTGTAACACTCCAAGTTGATGCCTCCATGAGAGGAGTCGGAGCAGTACTGATACAAAATGGGCCGACCTATTGCGTATGCATCCAAAGCACTCACTCCTACAGAATCAAGGTACGCAAAACATAGAGAGAGAACTCTTAGCAGTAGTCTATGGCTGCGAGAAATTTCACACTTACCTATATGGAAGGTATTTCGACATTGAAACAGACCACCGCCCTCTAGAACAAATCGAAAAAAAAAACCTCACCAAAGCACCAGCCAGACTACAGAGACTATTACTGAGGCTACAGCACTACGACTACAACATCAGATACAAGCCAGGAAAAGACCTGCTGCTAGCTGACGCCCTATCCAGACTATCAACACATGACAAACAAGAGATGGAAGGGCTGAGCATAAAGATCCACCACATTGTGAGTGTGACAAGCGTGAAGCTGGAACAGATCAAAGAGGAAAAAGTCAGAGATGAAGACATCCAGCACCTCACCCAAATGGTTATAGAGGGGTAGCCAGAAATGAGATAACAAGTTCAGCCTCTCCTCCGCGAATACTGGACCATCCGTGATGATATTACGGTAAAGAATGGAGTCCGGATGGCACGATCACGAATCATCATACCCAAGTCCATGCAAAAAGAAATCCTCGAAAAGATCCACCAGGGACACTTAGGAATGGGAAAAAGTGCAGACTCCGTGCTAAATCCGCTGTGTACTGGATAGGCATGTACAAGGACATAGAAAAGCTGGTATCTACATGCCACATATGCCAAAAATACAGGAATTCACAACAGAAGGAGGAAATGACACCCAGTGATATCCCAAGCCGGCCATGGCAAACCATCGGAGCAGACCTGTTCACAGAGAACCAGCAATGGTATTTGATTATGGCCTGCTACTACTCCAAATTCCCATTTGTGAGAAACGTAAAGGATCTGAAAGCTAAAACAATTGTGTCAATTGTTAGAGGGTTGTTTGCAGAGCAAGGAATACCTGAGCAGATCGTATGTGACAATGGAACCCAATTCACATCTCGGGAATTCAGAGAGCTAGCCACCGAATACGGGTTCAAAATCACAACATCTTCACCACATTACCCAAAGGGCCATGGGTTTATTGAAAGGCAAGTACAGACAGTTAAGAAAACACTAATAAAATGCCGAGAGGCAAAGGAGGATCCAAACCTGGCACTTTTATCCTTACGGGCAACTCCACTAAAGGCTGACATGAAGTCTCCTGCAGAAATGCTAAATGGCAGGAAATATAAAACCACCCTGCCAAGCAAAATCCAACCCCCTATCGACCAAGAAGAAACAAGGGCAAAATTGGCAGCTGCCCAGGAGGAGGGGCTGAAACAATACAACAAAAATGCACAGTACTTGCCTGAACTATTTCAAGGCCAAAACGTACATGCTCAGGATCCAACAACAAAGAAATGGACCCCAGCACAAATCACCAGCAGGGCTGGAACCCCAAAATCATATATCATAGAGACAGAACCGGGCAGGCAGTTGAGACGAAACAGAATTCACATCCGCCCGACACCTGAAATGTCAACACCTGCAACTTCAAAGACAACGCCAGCAACTCCTAGGACACCACCCACAGCAGCAGCAACACCTACCATTGATGACAACACATTCTCACAAACTGCTACCAGTGAGTCATATAGTCAACCAGCACCAACCAACGGCCAGGAAACAACTCAACAAGTTACCAATACATCGAGTGCAACACTGCAGGCAACAACCAGATCTACTAGATCCAGGAGCAACATCTTACCCCCAGCGCGTTATCGCTAGCACTGGAAGGGACAAGTCACGCCAAGACATGACTCTTGACTGGCTACGCACTACCTGAAAGAAAACAAGCTGCCATTATATATTTGGTTGTGTAGTATAGTAGAAAGCAGAATGCCATGAATGTGGGCAGAATAATCCCACGGTATCTGCTACAGGATTGCCACCCTCGCTCTGGCAATCCTCTAATGTCACTAATTTTTGTTCCTTTCTTTTGAGAAGGGGGGATGTTACATATGCTACATATTCATTGTACCAGTCCCAACCTCCTGCACTACTTTGTATCGGGCACACTCACCACACACACACACACTGTGATTAGGTATGTAAGCACTTTTAGTATCACTACGCAACACAGAAAAGCAGCTGAATAAAGGAGTACAGTAAGGCAACCAAAACAACCTGAATTGTGTCGTTTATTATCAGGATATCAAACACGAAGACACAACAGGTGGCAGGGAGAGGGTGTGGCAGGGGAATCAATGCGAGGTGGATAGGGAGGTCAGTGCAGGACAAGAAGAGAAAGAGAGAGAGAGGAGAATGGGCAGGGGAGGTGGTGAGGAGGAAGGAAGGTCAGTGCTCCTCGGACAACACCGGCATGATCGCCCAACAACCCGCCCCTGTCCACCGCCAAAGGGGGAGGCAGTTGGGATCTCCTCGCCACCGCCTCCCTTCCTCCGCCAGCCAACAGGAAGGTGCGGGGCCGAGCGGTGTAGGTGCTTCAGACGGCTGAAGGGGGCCGCCCCCATCTTTCCTCCCGCCCTCTCTCTCTCCTCCCTCCCGCCCTCTCTCTCTCCATCTCCCTCTCTCTCCTCCCAGCCTCGGCGTTGATGCAGGAGGGTTTGATTTGAAAGTGTTTATGGCCGTTGGCGGAGTGACATTCAGCGGCCGGTGTGAGGGGGAGGGGGAGGGGGGGGGGGGGGGGGGGGGGGGAGGGGAGGGGAGGGAGGGGGGGGAGGGGGAGGGGGGGGGGAGGGGGAGAGGGAGAGAGGGAGAGGGAGAGGGAGAGAGAGAGAGAGGGAGCGGGAGAGGGAGAGGGAGAGAGAGGGAGAGAGAGAGAGCCATCGCCGCCGCCGTTGTTGTTGTTGTGCGGGGCCCGTCGTTCACCCCGATAGAGGCGACGGTGGGGGGGCGGGGGACCGGCCGGGGGGGGGGGGGGGGGGGGGGGGGGGGTGTCGACCCGGCTGGAGACAGCGCCCGCCCCCGCCCGCCCGCGTGTGTTGTGTTGTCGCTGCCGGGACGGGGACTGGGTCCAGAGTCCGTCGTTCCTGTTTCCCGCCCGGCGACGGGGAGAACGGTCTCCCCGCACAGACGGACAGACAGAGACAGACGAGCGGCCGCCGGCAGCGGCGGACGGGACGGGCCCCGCTCACTGGGCGCCAGGCTGACCGATGGGGCCGATAGACCGGGCGGGCAAACACCGCAACGTTTTCACGGCCTCACTCACACTCACTCACCCAGACTAGGCCCGGATCATCGAGGCGATGCGTTTGACAATGGCGGCGATCTGATCCCGCCCCGCCCACTGCGCAGGCGCGGGAGAGGCGACGTCCATTGGTCACCAGCTTTCCCCCCCACTGCACAGGCGCGGAGAGGCGACGTCCATTGGCCACCAGCTTTTCCCCCCACACTGCGCAGGCGCGGGTGGCCACAAATCATCCCGCGCCGGAACCAGAATTTTCCCGAATTTTGCTCAAATTTATTTTTCCTGTGAATGTTTTTTACTGGGAAAAAAAGGGGATTTGGTGAAAACCCAACGGACCAAAGATCCTAGAGGAACAAACAAGATAGACCACTCACTCCTCGAAAAACGCGTAGTATGACGTGTGTGACCGTCGACGCCATTTGTCGAGGCATTTATTGGCTTCCCCCACACTGTCATGGCGTCCTGGTCTAAATTCCATCTCACTGCTCTGCTATCAAGTATTCTAATCGTAAATCTAAACGACCCGACCTGTCATTCTTTAGGTTCCCCAATAAAAAAGAAAGGTGAGAAAATATTTTTATTATTTTCAGTCGATATTCTGTCGTGAAAATGTTATTTTCTGTTCTCTCATCAACGGCCATTGGGAAACTAGGTTTGTCGGTACATTAGAAAGTTATTGGACTTATGTTTAATAAATCTTTACTTACCATAATAATAAAGACAATTTTAACACTTCTGTACGTTTTTGGTTTTGTTTTCTAAGGGATTGGTCTCCACAATATGGCCCGCGGACACATTAGGTCCAGTGACCAGGAGATTTTTCGAGCTCAGATTCAAGTCCGAGAATGGGCGGCTGTTACCCATTATATTCCTCGAACATAGGGACATAGCAAACAACACTCACATACATACATACGACATCACAAGCAAAGATCACAAGCCCGCCGTGAAGAAGGGTGCAATCAAATATTATATAACTCTGCTCTATCATCTTTGGGTGCAATGGTGGGTCGGGGGGTTCGGTGGCGGCGGCCGCAATCAAAGATACTAGTGGAGCTCTGCTCTATAATCTTTGGTCGGAATGGGACGGCTGCGCGTTATAATGTGCTATCGTTCCACTCTCCCTCTCCCCCTTGTCCCTCTCCCCCTTGTTTCCTCCTCCCCCTTGTCCCTCTCCCCCTTCCCTTCTCTCCCCCTTCCCCTTCTCTCCTCTCTTCTCCCTTCCTCCTTCTCCCACTCCTCTTCTCTCTCTCTACTCTCGATCTCTCTCTCCCCTCCTCTCGATCTCTCTCTCTCTCTCTCTCTCTCTCCCCCTCTCTTCGCGATCTCCCTCCCTTCCCTCTCTCCCTCCCTTCCATCTCTCCCTCCCTTACCTCTTCATGAGAGTTGGCAGCTCTGCTATGCTTGGGTCCAAAAGAGGATAGATAGAAAATACTTAATGGTCTTTGTCAGAAGATTTTAATAGGCTCTTCTACATTTAAGGTAAATTGACATTGAGGCAAAACGCATTTTCAATATACAGGTCTCTCCACACAACTGAAAACAATTGCATTTAAGTGATATATCATCCATTGTTCTGGCAAGTAGCAGTAGGTTACAATAACGGTGACGGTGGGAGCCAGGAATGGGTCAGAAAGTCGTTCCATTCCTGTTCGGTTTTCAATGCCATCTCTGGCCTCTCGGTGTTTCAACTAGTAAATTTGTCTGGATTTTAGGACGAGGGGGTTGGGGGGGGAGTACATCTGTTGCCGGTTAATGGGTGTTCAACATGTATTTACCTTTGCAATCCCGCTCACATGCAAAATGTCAGGCCTATGTCATCAGGGGTCAGTTTATATTATTAACACTTTCATTCCTTTCTTCGTGTGATCTTTACAGAGTCCTGCTATTCTGGAGGGTTTTAGTTTTCATGATAGAAGCAATTATTGATTTGGACAGTTGTTTATTCAACATTTAGTGTGGGTTCTAATATAATTGAAGAGCAGACTGAGGGAAATCTGAATGAAATCGTGTAGCTTGCATAGATGGCATCCTTGAACCAATTTGAGATGATAATATTTTGTTCCATGCAGTACCTGTGACACATCTTATTCATTTATTTGATGTTTTAGTCAAGCAGATTGCAACAGAGAATGGAAGAATATCATTTCATACATATGGGTTTTGATTTGAAGGTGTGACACAAATTTGACTGTATTTATGTTAAATAAAATAGCTGATGTTTCAACTATGTTAAAATAATAATTAATGGAAGGTTTTGTTACAAAATCCAGTGAATGCAGAACACTGGATTATTTTTAAACGGGGTTTAATATTGATTTAATTACTCTTATAATGCAATTTGTGCAACAATCCAACATCGGAGGTAATGTACCAAAACGTATCTGGCTCATTTACATGGTAACTGTCGAAGGATTATTTTGACGATTGCCATTATTCAACTCTAAAGGAGACGTGGAGGAATACAAAAACCCTCTGAGCACCAATGAAACTCTGCATTCGAAACAGTGGGCTGGTACACCTCATCAGACAACCACCTCAGCATCTGAAGACATCAACTCACAATGGAGTGAAAATAGAGATTTCTTTAAAAGAAAGCAACCAGTGACTGGCCAGTTTAGACACGACCTTGGTGTGTGGGGGAAAAAAACAAAACATGCCCCGGAAGGCAGTGGAGGCCAATTCACTCGATGTTTTCAAGAGGGGGTTAGATTTACTCTTGAGACTAAAGGAATCAAGGGATATGGGGGGAAAAAAAAGCAGAAACGGGGTACTGATTTTAGATGATCAGCCATGATCATATTGAATGGCGGTGCTGGCACGAAGGGCCGAATGGCCTACTGCTGCACCTATTTGTCTAAATCAATTTTTTAAACAGTCTAATGTTTTTTTTTACCAAATTAGAATATATGGTTTTGAATTGTTTTTTTTTAATGCAATTTGAAATAAAACCAGAAAATGCCAGAAGAAATTAAGGGATCAGACTGCATTTGTGGCAAGAGAAAGGGAATTGACGTTTCTGATTGAAGACACCCTGGAAGAACAAAGGGTTCATTCCATATTCCTCATTCTACAAATGCTGCCTGACCCTCTTGAGTGTTTCTATTTGTTTCTATTACATGCTGCCCATCACAAGTTTCATCTGCGTTTTGTATATAGACATGCGCACCAGTGCAATAATGAATGAAATGAAAGATAAAGTTACCTCATTTAGAAATTAAAACCAAACATAATTATTAATGTATATACATGTAGTGGAGGAATAGAGTTCTTGTTTTACTAAAGTAACTAAGAGATTTACACCTATTTTTAAACAGTCAGGTGGACTATCGAGCAAAGCTCTGGGCGTGCAATTTTTGTTTCCAAAGGAACCAGGTAAGTTCTAATTAAATTGTGTATATTTCAATATGCAAACTATTAAAAGGAAATTAGTTGGCTGGAAAAAAGTAAGGGGAAATAACGTTTTTGTGCATTTTATTTTAATGTTCCATATCTGCATACATGCAAAGTGGTGCACATTTCAGGAGTGGCACTAGTTTTAAAAAAAAAGTTATTCTATGTTAAAAGATATTAGACTATGTTTTAATCAATGCCAAACAGAAAGAGCGCTGTTTACAAATAAAGAGGAACTGGTGTTCTTTGCCTCCTTTGTGAAGAAGAATCCCTCTATTTGCCATGTTTGCGAACTTTGCTTGTATACCAAGGACAGAATTAGAACAATCAGCATTATTCATGCTAAAATGACACAACATATTGCTGTACTTTACAGAGGTTTATTTTCAACAGTAACAAATTATCGAGCATTTATTACTTGCATAACCAGCATGTAGTGTATTCATGCTTACCCTACCGAATGTCTAGCTTTTTCTTTTATCACAATTTTCCAAACTTAAATCTGTGCCCTCTAACTCCAGATTCTGTGTATCTATCCTATTAATGACCCTTATAATGTTATAAACTTCTCTAAGGTTGCCCTTCAGCATCCTATATTCCAATCTTTTCTTATAACTACAGCCCTCCATTCGTTGCAATAATCTTGGTGAATCTCATCTGCACTCTCATGATATTGTATCTTTCCAGCAGTATGGCTAACAAGTGTGGTTGAACCAATATTCCATCCAACTGCAACATGACATAATTCATTTACTCACTGTGTCTACCTATGAAGTCAAGCCTGACAAATATATTTATCACCACACTGTTTGGCTCTGTAACCATTTTCTTGGAGCTGTAGATTTACACTACAAGGCTTCTCTGCACATAACCACTAATTAGGTTCCCGGTCTAACAGAAATTGATTTGCCAAAGTTCATAACCTCACACTTACTGGCATTAAATTCCATCTATTACCTGTCTGCCCAGGTGATAAATGTACAGATGAATCCTTAGACAAACCTCTTTGAGATCCATCACTACTCAAATGTTGTTTTGAAAACTTACTAATCGTACCACCTACATTCTCCTTCAAGTCACACACGCACACACACGCACACACACACACACACACACACACACACACACGCTCTCTCTCGCTCACTCTCTTGGAGGCAATTTGCGTACATTCCTCAGATACCTTGACATTTAACCAGCTCGCCATGCAGGACCTTGTCAGAAGCCTTGCCCTAGTCTTTGTGAACCATGTCTACTGCCCTACCATCAATTCTCTTAGTTAGCTAGCTTCCATGCACATACCAATGTTCAATTATGGGACCATGTGCCAGCAATATTAACTGTTGTTAGAATTGTGTAATGACAGGTCTTGATATTAAATAGGTGCCCAATATTCATGTGGGGATATCTCACATTATTTTCACTACGGGCTGAATCTAAGAAAAGTTATTTCTGTATTTTATCAAGGCCGGCAACAACATTGTACTAATAATTCTTGCATATTCTGATTTTTCCAAATGACCTAATTTGTAGTTTTCACCATCTTACTCGGGCATTTCCGAATTGAATCAACCAGCTGAACTATTGCCTCAGTTTTCAACTATTGAATATGTTGTTCAGGTAATATGAGAAGCATGCCTATTCATTGCATTAATATTCTGTATATTACATAATTTGGCAGAACCGGTTAATGAGAAACGGTTACATTGAAGTAAGAACATTAATTCACTAATTGTTCTTTATTTTTGTGTTGGTCAGCGAGGTTCATCTGCCCCTCTCATCTTCTTGTATGTGGTGGACACTTGCTTGGAGGAAGATGATCTACAGGCCCTCAAAGAATCCCTGCAGATGTCCCTGAGTCTGCTCACTCCCAACTCACTGGTTGGTCTGATTACTTTTGGTCGAATGGTGCAGGTCCATGAACTGAACTGTGAGGGGATTTCCAAAAGTTATGTCTTCAGAGGCACAAAGGACCTGACAGCAAAACAAATCCAGGTGTGTTTTAGATTGCTGGAAAGTTGAAACTAGATGTTGCTTATTATTTAAGAGAAATCATATACTAAATCCCACAGATATTTTGGCTTTAAAACTTATGGGGGGGAAAAAGGTTGTGCATTGAAAACTATATTTCTTCAGCTTTAATATTTTGTAATTCTTCTTTCGTCTTTCTCTAATCAAAGTTAATGCATTTGTAATATCAGTCTATCCTGGTTTATGAAAGTGAAGATTATAAAGCATTGTTTAAATCTGACAGATTAATTTCTTAATGGAATATTGTGACAGGAATTTGACTGAATCGTTTTGAACAGATAATGAGGACTGCTGATAAGGAAAGTGTATTTAATGTGGTCTGTAGATTTAAACAAAATAACTGACAAAGTCCCACAGGACAGACTGCAAAAGAGGCGGTCAGATTCAAAATTAATTCTGATAGGAAGCATGTTGCTGTGGTGACTGAAAGACATTACAATGTGATTCCATCATCAGTGCAAGCTCTTTGTAGTACACATCGGCTACAAATATAAATATAGAGATTATGATTAAGGAAGATCAAGATCTTAATTCAAGCATGCCTACTTGGCTGCAATGATTCCTGTCACCTTGCATGCCTCACTTACATGACTACATTCAGTAGGCACCTTAAAAGCATTGTAGAGACAGCAACACTGTCTCAGCAAAATACTCCTGATCCACAAGCAGCATGTTATGTTTTCCTGGCAACTGCTATGTGTCTGATTACATTCAGCCAGTTTCAATGGACACACTCTATACCCAACAAGTTATGTACTCTAGTCTAAGCTTCATTACAGCAAGAGATTATCAGCTAGACAGAGGAAATGATTTACGAAGATACTGAAAAACAGCATCATCCCCTTTTTGTCATGGGAATCCTTAGCCTGAGAACGATACAAAATGGAGCAGCAGAGTTCAAGTAGGCACTAAGGACCTCAAGACCCTTTGTCAGGAATATTCAGGATCTTAGCATAATTAATGGTGGGAATACACTATCTCCTAAAGTATCCGCTCACCCTGACAAACACTTCCAGCCGCACATGGAGAGTCTGCAGTTCCCACATTGGCCTCATCAGCTACTTCAGAATCCTGCAGAGGTGTAGTGGAAGCAAGTCGTCCTTGATCCCAAGGTACTGTTTGAGATGAGAAGAGGACTGCTTAGCCTTATTGGTAGAGTCATAGTTATAGAAACAGGATATTCTTGCTGGGACTGTGTAAAACAAACTAATTAGACCATAACTAAAGTAATGCTTACAGTTGAGGTCACCATATTATAGAAACTGTTATAGTAAGAGAGAGGTAACAGTGGTTTTAATTGTCACGGTAAAAAGTATATTTAGAGCTTGGTCGCAAATATTTTTTGTGAGTCGAGAAGGCTGAAGGGAATGTAACTCAAAACATAGAGGGGAAGAGGTGGGATGAATACTAGAATCATTTTCCCTTGGAAAAGAAACCAATAATTCAGGAGGGATAGGGATATTTTATTTAAGTGAATCGGCAAAAGGTTTGAATGTCTTCATCCAAAGAGATGTCATGGTCTGAAGCTCATTGCCTGAAGCAGTATTGGAAGCAGAAACCAATCTGGATGAGCATTCAATGTGCTGTAATGTTCAATGTTCCTGAGCAAAAGCTGGGGTGTGGAATTGATCTGAATAACGTGGTGTGAATATGATGAGATCATGTCCTCCTTTGGTGCTTTAAAATTCTATGATAGTTTACAGTTATTTCAGAATCAGTATGCTTTATTATCTTGATCTTTCTTGGATTTTAGCTCCATGTATTTGGCAAGACCACACCAAGTTGAGTATATGTTCATATGCACAACTACAGTAAGATGAAAATCTTGTTTGGAGCAGCATCACAGGCACAGACTCTGACAAACACACAGAAATATAAATGATGCATGAAATTCTGCAAAACAATAAAAAGAAAGAAGACTGTGGGGAAAAAAAATATATTGTTGCGAAAAGGGGGAAAAAAAACATGGTAGTGGGTCGTAGTGTTCTGTTGTCGAGGTGGGATTAGAGTTCTGCAGGTTGATTCAAGAACCTGCTGTCCTTAGGAAAGTAGTCGTTCCTGAACCTTGTGCTGTGCAACCCCCGGGCTCTGTACCTCTTGCTTGATGATAGCAGAGAGAAAAGGGCCTTGGCTGGATGGTGGGGATCCTTGATGATAGAGGTCACTTTCATGATGCAGCACCTCATTAGTTTAGTTTACTTTATTGTCACGTGTATTGAGGTACAGTGAAAAGCTTTTGTCGCGTGCTAATCAGTCAGCGGAAAGACAATACATGATTACAGTGTTTAAGGAGGAACTGCAGATGCTGGAAAATCGAAGGTACACAAAAATGCTGGAGAAACTCAACGGGTACAGCAGCATCTATGGAGCGTTGGAAATGGGCAACGTTTCGGGGCAAAACCCTTCTTCAGACGTAGTCAATACATGATTACAATTGAGCCATTCACAGTGTCATGTACAGATTCATGATAAAGGGAATAACGTGAATAACATTTAGTGCAAGATAAGGCCTGTAAAGTCTGATCAAAAATGGTCTGAGGGTCTTCAATGAGGCAGATAGTAGTTCAGGACTTAATCATATAGATGCTGTTAATGGAGGAAAGGGCTGTGCTGATGGACTAGTGTGTTCCATTTTAAAAGTAGGTTGATAAATATAAAAAGAAGAAAATACGCTTTTTTGTTTTAAAAAACAAAAGCATTTTTGTTTTAAAAGTTACTTTTGAATTCAGTGTGCAAAAACATGAGAATTATGCGGTGAATGAATTGGAGGGTTAATTCGGTTACCTAATATTTGTTGTAAAGAAACTTGAAGCAAGATCAACTTTTAGAATGTAATTATTCTTGCACATCAGAAGGTATAAAACTGAATTATTCAAAATCATACTTATTTCTCCTTGCTAAAGATGAATTTATTTATTATTTGATGTCAATTTTGTTGCGAATATGAGAGCAGTGGAAGAGAAAAAATTGACCTCTGGAGTATTATGTCGTTGACATCAAGCCACTTTTAAAGGAGCAAGGTTCATTTCATGTATTAAAATATATGTTCATTTCTCATTTTCCCTTTTCAAACAGGATATGCTGGGACTTGCAAAACCACCAGCAGGAGTTCAAGGAAGCGCCCCTCAACCACAAGAGCACCCTGGTTTATCCAGCAGGTATTATATCTGCAGTTAGCAATGATTTAGAGGAAAATATCTATAATATAAAAGTAGTTAGATTTCCAAATTTTCATTTTGTAAATTCTTTACAATGTGCCATTCTCTTAAACAAATGCAACACACCGTCTTCTCTTGCAAACTGCAACAAGGAAAAAGCTTTTGGAAAAGCTAATGGGAATAAAGATGGACAAGTCACCAAGACCCAATGGTCTGCACTTAAACATTTTAAGGGAAGTGGCGAAGCGTTTGGAGAACAGTAAATGTGTTTCCTCTGTTCAAGCATGCTGGGAGATAAAAGCGGAATAGACCAGTGAAGCTTATCTGTGGTTGTTATGAAGAAAGGGGGTTTCTTAAATGTGCATATTTTAATGCCAGGAGCATTGTAAGAAAGGTGGATGAGCTTAGAGTCTGGATAGACACCTGGAAGTATGATGTTGTGGCGATCAGTGAAACATGGTTGCAGGAGGGCTGTGATTGGAAACTAAATATTCCAGGATTTCGTTGCTTCAGGTGTGATAGAATTGGAGGGGCAAGAGGTGGAGGTGTTGCATTGATTATCAGGGAAGATATTACAGCAGTGCTTTGGCAGGATAGATTGGAGGGCTCGTCTAGGGAGGCTATTTGGGTGGAACTGAGAAGTGGGAAAGATGTAGCAACACTTATACTTTGAGAATTAAGGGACTGAAGTTTAGGGGTAACATGAGGGGGAACTTCTTTACTCAGAGAGTGGTAGCTGTGTGGAATGAGCTTCCAGTGAAGGTGGTGGAGGCAGGGTTGTTTTTATCATTTAAAAATAAAGTGGATAGTTATATGGAGGGGAAGGGAATGGAGGGTTATGGTCTGAGCGCAGGTATATGGGACTAGGGGAGATTATGTGTTCGGCACGGACTAGAAGGGTCGAGATGGCCTGTTTCCGTGCTGTAATATGGTTATATGGTTATAGGGGTGTATTATAGACCGCCAAATGGGGAACGAGAATTGGAAGAGCAAATATGTAAGGAGATAGCAGATATTAGTAGTAAGCACAAGGTAGTGATTGTGGGAGATTTCAACTTTCCACACATAGACTGGGAAACACATTCTGTAAATGGGCTGGATGGTTTGGAGTTTGTAAAATGTGTGCAGGATAGTTTTTTTTGCAGCAATACATAGGGGTACCTACTAGAGGAGGGGCAGTGCTGGACCTCCTGTTAGGAAATGAGACGGGACAGGTGGTGGAGGTATGCGTTGGGGAGCACTTTGGGTCCAGTGATCACAATACCATTAGTTTCAATATAATTATGGAGAAGGTCAGAACTGGACCTAGGGTTGAGATTTTTGATTGGAGAAAGGCTAACTTTGATGAGATGCGAGAGAGGATTGAAAAGGAGTAAATTGGGTCAGTTTGTTTGATGGGAAAGATGTAGAAGAGAAATGGAGGACATTTAAAGGGGAAATTTTAAGAGTACAGAATCTTTATGTTCCAGTTCAGTTGAAAGGAAACAGTGAAAATTGGAAAGAGCCCTGGTTTTCAAGGGAAATTGGACATCTTGTTCGGAAAAAGAGGGAGATCTACAATAATTATAGGCAGCATGAAGTAAATGAGGTGCTTGTGGAGTATAAGGAATGTAAAAAGAATCTTAAGAAATAAATTAGAAAAGCTAAAAGAAGATATGAGGTTGCTTTGGCAAGTAAGGTGAAAGTAAATCCAAAGGCTTTCTACAGCTATATTAATAGCAAAAGGATAACGAGGGATAAAGTTGGTCCATTAGAGAGTCAGAGTGGACAGCTATCTCCAGAGCCAAAAGAGATGGGGGAGATATTGAACAATTTATTTTCTTCGGTATTAACCAAGGAGAAGGATATTGAATTATGTGAGGTAAGGGAAACTAGTAGAGTAGCTATGGATACTATGAGTTTCAAAGTAAAAGAAGTACTGACACTTTTGAAAAATATAAAAGTGGATAAGTCTCCAGGTCCTGACAGGATATTCCCTAGGACATTGAGGGAAGTTAGTGTAGAAATAGCCGGGGCTATGACAGAAATATTTCAAATGTCATTAGAAACGGGAATAGTCCCTGAGGATTGGCGTACTGCACATGGTGTTCCATTGTTTAAAAAGGGTTCTAAGAGTAAACCTAGCAATTATAGACCTGTTAGTTTGACTTCAGTGGTGGGCAAATTAATGGAAAAGATACTTAGAGATAATATATATAAGCATCTGGATTAACAGGGTCTGATTAGGATGTCAACATGGATTTGTGCCTGGAAGGTCATGTTTGACTAATCTTCTTGAATTTTTTTAAGAAGTTACTAGGGAAATTGACGAGGGTAAAGCAGTGGATGTTGTCTATATGGACTTTAGTAAGGCCTTTGACAAGGTTCCTCATGGAAGGTTGGTTAAGAAGGTTAAACTGTTGGGTATAAATGGCGGAATAGCAAGATGGATTCAACAGTGGCTGAATGGGAGAAGCCAGACGGTAATGGTTGTTTGTCGGGTTGGAGGCAGGTGACTAGTGGGGTGCCTCGGGGATCTGTGTTGGGTCCTTTGTTGTTTGTCATGTACATCAATGATCTGGTTGAAGGGGTGGTAAATTGGATTAGTAAGTATGCAGATGATATCAAGGTGTTGTGGATAATGAAGAGTATTCTTCAAAGTCTCCCTAGTGATTTACCATGTACGTCCTATTTTGATTTGTCCTACCAAGGTGTAGCACCTTGGTAGGACAAATCAAAATAGGACATACATGGTAAATGGTAGGGAATTGACGAGAATACAGTTGAACAGAGGGATCTGGGAATAACCGTGCATAGTTCCTTGAAGGTGGAATCTCATATAGATAGGGTGGTAAAGAAAGCTTTTGGTATGCTAGCCTTTATAAATCAGAGCATTGAGTATAGAAGCTGGGATGTAATGTTAAAATTGTACAAGGCATTGGTGAGACCAAATCTGGAGTATGGTGTACAATTTTGGTCGCCCAATTATAGGAAGGATGTCAACAAAATAGAGAGAGTACAGAGGAGATTTACTAGAATGTTGCCTGGGTTTCAGCAACTAAGTTACAGAGATAGGTTGAATAAGTTAGGTCTTTATTCTCTGTAGCGCAGAAGGTTAAGGGGGGACTTGACAGTGGTCTTTAAAATGATGAGAGGGTTAGTCAGAGTTGATGTGGCCAAGCTTTTCTCTTTGAGAATAGGGAAGATTCAAACAAGAGGACATGACTTCAGAATTAAGGGACAGAAGTTTAGGGGTAATATGAGGGGGAACTTCTGTACTCAGAGAGTGGTCGCGGTGTGGAATGAGCTTACAGTGGAAGAGATGGAGGCAGGTTCGTTGGTATCATTTCAAAACAAATTGGATAGGTATATGGATGAGAAGGGAATGGAGGGTTATGGTATGAGTGCAGGCAGGTGGGACTAAAGGAAAAAGTTGTTCGGCACGGACTTGTAGGGCCGAGATGGCCTGTTTCCGTGCTGTAATTGTTATATGGTTATAAAGAAGTACCTTTGCATTAAGAGGTGTTGAATGCAATCAAACCAAGGAAATGTGAATTATGAAAAGACAATCATGTTTGACTAATTTGCTGGATTCCTCCAAGGATGTAACAAGTAGAGTTGACAGAGGGGGGGCCTATAGATGTGGTGTAGATATTTTATAAGCCTACAGAAAAGTTTGTTTTGCAAGATAAGAACTCACAATATTGGAGGATGTGTGTGAACATGGATTGAAGATTAGTTATCCCATAAAAGACATTTTGAAGAAAACAAGTCTCTTTCCGAGGATGGATGTAGCGATTCCAGTGCCCCAAGAAATGAGTTCATGTCTTTCAATCGTTTGCTATCTGTCTCAATGACTTGCAATAGGGGGCAGAGTGTATGGTCTCCAGGTTTTCTGATAACATAAAATAGGTGGAAGGGCATTCTGCAATGAGGATATTTGTATTCTCCAAAAGGTTATAGACAGATTGACTAAGTGGGTGAAACCTTGGCAGGCAAATGGGAATTTAAAAGTAGAAAAATTGCGTGGGACCTGCGCTTCAGTTAGTAGATTAATATCTAAAAGCAGAGATTGCCAGTCAGTGTACAGAGACATCTATGTGTTCTTGTGTAAGTATCACAAAGTTAGCTGGCAGCTGAAGCAAGTGGTTATAAAGGCAAATGGCATATTGGCCTTTATTGCAAGGGTTTGGCGTTTACATATAGAAAATAATTGTTAGAATTGTACACAGCGTTGGTGAGAACATGCTTTAAGTATGTGTACTTATTAGCCCCCTTATTTAAGAAAGGGTACATGTGCATTGAAGCTGATTTAGAAGAAATTCATTTGCCCAGTGCTCAAAGTGCTGGAGCTCAGTCAGCACATTGTGGAGGGAATGGATGACATTTTGGGTCGGGTCACGTCTTCAGTCTTCAGTGTTCTTGCATGGAGTGAGAACTTGGTGCAAGAAGCGGTAGATGAAGCGTAGATAACTTAGATAATTGGTGTGCCCAAAATGGGAGACCTGGCAGTATAGCCCATTTGGCGGACAAGATGGTGGCGCAGTCAAGTGCTGAGGACTTATTACTCAGCACTTGACTGCGCCACCATCTTGTCCCACGTGGCTACTGCCAGGTCTCCCATTTTGGGCACACCAATTATCTAAGTTATCTACGCTTCATCTACCGCTTCTTGCACAAGTTCTCACTCCATGCAAGAACACTGAAGACTGAAGACGTGACCCGACCCAAAATGTCATCCATTCCCTCCACAAGTGTTGACTGAGCTCCAGCACTTTGAGCACTGGGCAAATGAATTTCTTCTAAATCAGCTTCAATGCACATGTACCCTTTCTTAAATAAGGGAGCTAATAATGTACACATACTTAAAGCATGTTCTCACCAACGCTGAGTACAATTCTAACAATTATTTTCTATATGTAAACGCCATACCCCTAGCAATAAAGGCCAATATGCCATTTGCCTTTATAACCACTTGCTTCAGCTGCCAGCTAACTTTGTGATACTTACACAAGAACACATAGATGTCTCTGTACACTGACTGGCAATCTCTGCTTTTAGATATTAATCTACTAACTGAAGCGCAGGTCCATGCAATTTTCTACTTTAAATTCCATTTGCCTGCCAAGGTTTCACCCACTTAGTCAATCTGTCTATAACCTTTTGGAGAATACAAATATCCTCATTGCAGAATGCCCTTCCACCTATTTTATGTTATCAGAAAACCTGGAGACCATACACTCTGGCCCCTATTGCAAGTCATTGAGACAGATAGCAAACGATTGAAAGACATGAACTCATTCTTGGGGCACTGGAATCGCTACATCCATCCATCGGAAAGAGACTTGTTTCTTCAAACTGTCTTTTATGGGATAACTAATCTTCAATCCATGTTCCCACACATCCGCCAATATTGTGACCTCTTATCTTGCAAAACAAACTTACGTAGGCTTATAAAATATCTACACCACATCTATAGGTCCCCCTCTGTCAACTCTACTTGTTACACCATTGAAGGAATCCAGCAAATTAGTCAAACATGATTGTCTTTTCATAATTCACATTTACTTGGTTTGATTGCATTCAACACCTCTTAATGCAAAGGTACTTCTTTATAACCATATAACAATTACAGCATGGAAACAGGCCATCTCGGCCCTACAAGTCCGTGCCGAACAACTTTTTCCTTTAGTCCCACCTGCCTGCACTCATACCATAACCCTCCATTCCCTTCTCATCCATATGCCTATCCAATTTGTTTTGAAATGATACCAACGAACCTGCCTCCACCACTTCCACTGGAAGCTCATTCCACACTGCTACCACTCTCTGAGTAAAGAAGTTCCCCCTCATATTACCCCTAAACTTCTGCCCCTTAATTCTGAAGTCATGTCCTCTTGTTTGAATCTTCCCTATTCTCAAAGAGAAAAGCTTGGCCACATCAACTCTGACTAACCCTCTCATCATTTTAAAGACCACTATCAAGTCCCCCCTTAACCTTCTGCGCTCCAGAGAATAAAGACCTAACTTATTCAACCTATCTCTGTAACTTAGTTGCTGAAACCCAGGCAACATTCTAGTAAATCTCCTCTGTACTCTCTCTATTTTGTTGACATCCTTCCTATAATTGGGCGACCAAAATTGTACACCATACTCCAGATTTGGTCTCACCAATGCCTTGTACAATTTTAACATTACATCCCAGCTTCTATACTCAATGCTCTGATTTATAAAGGCTAGCATACAAAAAGCTTTCTTTACCACCCTATCTATATGAGATTCCACCTTCAAGGAACTATGCACGGTTATTCCCAGATCCCTCTGTTCAACTGTATTCTTCAATTCCCTACCATTTACCATGTACGTGTCCTATTTTGATTTGTCCTGCCAAGGTGTAGCACTCACATTTATCAGCATTAAACTCCATCTGCCATCTTTCAGCCCATTCTTCCTAAATCACTCTGTAGACTTTGGAAATCCTCTTCATTATCCACAACACATCTTGGTATCATCTGCATACTTACTAATCCAATTTACCACACCTTCATCCAGATCATTGATGTACATGACAAACAACAAAGGACCCAACACAGATCCCTGAGGCACCCCACTAGTCACCTGCCTCCAACCCGACAAACAACCATTACCGTCTGGCTTCTCCCATTCAGCCACTGTTGAATCCATCTTGCTATTCCGCCATTTATACCCAACAGTTTAACCTTCTTAACCAACCTTCCATGAGGAACCTTGTCAAAGGCCTTACTAAAGTCCATATAGACAACATCCACTGCTTTACCCTCGTCAATTTCCCGAGTAACTTCTTCAAAAAATTCAAGAAGATTAGTCAAACATGACCTTCCAGGCACAAATCCATGTTGACATCCTAATCAGACCCTGTTAATCCAGATGCTTATATATATTATCTCTAAGTATCTTTTCCATTAATTTGCCCACCACTGAAGTCAAACTAACAGGTCTATAATTGCTAGGTTTACTCTTAGAACCCTTTTTAAACAATGGAACACCATGTGCAGTACGCCAATCCTCGGGGACTATTCCTGTTTCTAATGACATTTGAAATATTTCTGTCATGGCCCCGGCTATTTCTACACTAACTTCCCTCAACGTCCTAGGGAATATCCTGTCAAGACCTGGAGACTTATCCACTTTTATATTTTTCAAAAGTGTCAGTACTTCTTTTACTTTGAAACTCATAGTATCCATAGCTACTCTACTAGTTTCCCTTACCTCACATAATTCAATATCCTTCTCCTTGGTTAATACCGAAGAAAATAAATTGTTCAATATCTCCCCCATCTCTTTTGGCTCTGGAGATAGCTGTCCACTCTGACTCTCTAATGGACCAACTTTATCCCTCGTTATCCTTTTGCTATTAATATAGCTGTAGAAACCCTTTGGATTTACTTTCACCTTACTTGCCAAAGCAACCTCATATCTTCTTTTAGCTTTTCTAATTTCTTTCTTAAGATTCTTTTTACATTCCTTATACTCCACAAGCACCTCATTTACTTCATGCTGCCTATAATTATTGTAGATCTCCCTCTTTTTCCGAACAAGATGTCCAATTTCCCTTGAAAACCAGGGCTCTTTCCAATTTTCACTGTTTCCTTTCAACTGAACTGGAACATAAAGATTCTGTACTCTTAAAATTTCCCCTTTAAATGTCCTCCATTTCTCTTCTACATCTTTCCCACAAAACAAAATGTCCCAGTTCACTCCTTTTAAATCATCTCGCATCTCATCAAAGTTAGCCTTTCTCCAATCAAAAATCTCAACCCTAGGTCCAGTTCTGACCTTCTCCATAATTATATTGAAACTAATGGTATTGTGATCACTGGACCCAAAGTGCTCCCCAACGCATACCTCCACCACCTGTCCCGTCTCATTTCCTAACAGGAGGTCCAGCACTGCCCCTCCTCTAGTAGGTACCCCTATGTATTGCTGCAAAAAACTATCCTGCACACATTTTACAAACTCCAAACCATCCAGCCCATTTACAGAATGTGTTTCCCAGTCTATGTGTGGAAAGTTAAAATCTCCCACAATCACTACCTTGTTCTTACTACTAATATCTGCTATCTCCTTACATATTTGCTCTTCCAATTCTCGTTCCCCATTTGGCGGTCAATAATACACCCCTATAACCATATAACAATTACAGCACGGAAACAGGCCATCTCGACCCTTCTAGTCCGTGCCGAACACATAATCTCCCCTAGTCCCATATACCTGCGCTCAGACCATAACCCTCCATTCCCTTCCCATCCATATAACTATCCAATTTATTTTTAAATGATAAAAACAAACCTGCCTCCACCACCTTCACTGGAAGCTCATTCCACACAGCTACCACTCTCTGAGTAAAGAAGTTCCCCCTCATGTTACCCCTAAACTTCAGTCCCTTAATTCTCAAAGTATAAGTGTTGCTACATCTTTCCCACTTCTCAGTTCCACCCAAATAGCCTCCCTAGACGAGCCCTCCAATCTATCCTGCCAAAGCACTGCTGTAATATCTTCCCTGATAATCAATGCAACACCTCCACCTCTTGCCCCTCCAATTCTATCACACCTGAAGCAACGAAATCCTGGAATATTTAGTTTCCAATCACAGCCCTCCTGCAACCATGTTTCACTGATCGCCACAACATCATACTTCCAGGTGTCTATCCAGACTCTAAGCTCATCCACCTTTCTTACAATGCTCCTGGCATTAAAATATGCACATTTAAGAAACCCCCTTTCTTCATAACAACCACAGATAAGCTTCACTGGTCTATTCCGCTTTTATCTCCCACCATGCTTGAACAGAGGAAACACATTTACTGTTCTCCAAACGCTTCGCCACTTCCCTTAAAATGTTTAAGTGCAGACCATTGGGTCTTGGTGACTTGTCCATCTTTATTCCCATTAGTTTTTCCAAAAGCTTTTTCCTTGTTGCAGTTTGCAAGAGAAGACGGTTTGTTGCATTTGTTTAAGAGAATGGCACATTGTAAAGAATTTACAAAATGAAAATTTGGAAATCTAACTACTTTTATATTATAGATATTTTCCTCTAAATCATTGCTAAACTGCAGATATAATACCTGCTGGATAAACCAGGGTGCTCTTGTGGTTGAGGGGCGCTTCCTTGAACTCCTGCTGGTGGTTTTGCAAGTCCCAGCATATCCTGTTTTGAAAAGGGGAAAATGAGAAATGAACATATATTTTTAATACATGAAATGAACCTTTGCTCCTTTAAAAGTGGCTTGATGTCAAGGACATAATACTCGAGAGATCAATTGTTTCTGTTCCACTGCTCTCATATTCGCAACAAAATTGACATCAAATAATAAATAAATTCATCTTTAGCAAGGAGAAATAAGTATGATTTTGAATAATTCAGTTTTATACCTTCTGATGTGCAAGAATAATTACATTCTAAAAGTTGATCTTGCTTCAAGTTTCTTTACAACAAATATTAGGTAACCGAATTAACCCTCCAATTCTTTCACCGCATAATTCTCATGTTTTTGCACACTGAATTCAAAAGTAACTTTTAAAACAAAAATGCTTTTGTTTTTTAAAACAAAAAAGCGTATTTTCTTCTTTTTATATTTATCAACCTACTTTTAAAATGGAACACACTTGTCCATCAGCACAGCCCTTTCCTCGATTAACAGCATCTATATGATTAAGTCCTGAACTACTATCTGCCTCATTGAAGACCCTCAGACCATTTTTGATCAGACTTTACAGGCCTTATCTTGCACTAAATGTTATTCACGTTATTCCCTTTATCATGAATCTGTACATGACACTGTGAATGGCTCAATTGTAATCATGTATTGACTACGTCTGAAGAAGGGTTTTGCCCCGAAACGTTGCCCATTTCCTTCGCTCCATAGATGCTGCTGTACCCGTTGAGTTTCTCCAGCATTTTTGTGTACCTTCGATTTTCCAGCATCTGCAGTTCCTCCTTAAACACTGTAATCATGTATTGTCTTTCCGCTGACTGATTAGCACGCGACAAAAGCTTTTCACTGTACCTCAATACACGTGACAATAAAGTAAACTAAACTAATGAGGTGCTGCATCATGAAAGTGACCTCTATCATCAAGGATCCCCACCATCCAGCCAAGGCCCTTTTCTCTCTGCTATCATCAAGCAAGAGGTACAGAGCCCGGGGATTGCACAGCACAAGGTTCAGGAACGACTACTTTCCTAAGGACAGCAGGTTCTTGAATCAACCTGCAGAACTCTAATCCCACCTCGACAACAGAACACTACGACCCACTACCATGTTTTTTTTCCCCCTTTCGCAACAATATCTTTTTTTCCCCACAGTCTTCTTTCTTTTTATTGTTTTGCAGAATTTCATGCATCATTTATATTTCTGTGTGTTTGTCAGAGTCTGTGCCTGTGATGCTGCTCCAAACAAGATTTTCATCTTACTGTAGTTGTGCATATGAACATATACTCAACTTGGTGTGGTCTTGCCAAATACATGGAGCTAAAATCCAAGAAAGATCAAGATAATAAAGCATACTGATTCTGAAATAACTGTAAACTATCATAGAATTTTAAAGCACCAAAGGAGGACATGATCTCATCATATTCACACCACGTTATTCAGATCAATTTCACACCCCAGCTTTTGCTCAGGAACATTGAACATTACAGCACATTGAATGCTCATCCAGATTGGTTTCTGCTTCCAATACTGCTTCAGGCAATGAGCTTCAGACCATGACATCTCTTTGGATGAAGACATTCAAACCTTTTGCCGATTCACTTAAATAAAATATCCCTATCCCTCCTGAATTATTGGTTTCTTTTCCAAGGGAAAATGATTCTAGTATTCATCCCACCTCTTCCTCTCTATGTTTTGAGTTACATTCCCTTCAGCCTTCTCGACTCACAAAAAATATTTGCGACCAAGCTCTAAATATACTTTTTACCGTGATAATTAAAACCACTGTTACCTCTCTCTTACTATAACAGTTTCTATAATATGGTGACCTCAACTGTAAGCATTACTTTAGTTATGGTCTAATTAGTTTGTTTTACACAGTCCCAGCAAGAATATCCTGTTTCTATAACTATGACTCTACCAATAAGGTTAAGCAGTCCTCTTCTCATCTCAAACAGTACCTTGGGATCAAGGACGACTTGCTTCCACTACACCTCTGCAGGATTCTGAAGTAACTGATGAGGCCAATGTGGGAACTGCAGACTCTCCATGTGCGGCTGGAAGTGTTTGTCAGGGTGAGCGGATACTTTAGGAGATAGTGTATTCCCACCATTAATTATGCTAAGATCCTGAATATTCCTGACAAAGGGTCTTGAGGTCCTTAGTGCCTACTTGAACTCTGCTGCTCCATTTTCTATCGTTCTCAGGCTAAGGATTCCCATGACAAAAAGGGGATGATGCTGTTTTTCAGTATCTTCGTAAATCATTTCCTCTGTCTAGCTGATAATCTCTTGCTGTAATGAAGCTTAGACTAGAGTACATAACTTGTTGGGTATAGAGTGTGTCCATTGAAACTGGCTGAATGTAATCAGACACATAGCAGTTGCCAGGAAAACATAACATGCTGCTTGTGGATCAGGAGTATTTTGCTGAGACAGTGTTGCTGTCTCTACAATGCTTTTAAGGTGCCTACTGAATGTAGTCATGTAAGTGAGGCATGCAAGGTGACAGGAATCATTGCAGCCAAGTAGGCATGCTTGAATTAAGATCTTGATCTTCCTTAATCATAATCTCTATATTTATATTTGTAGCCGATGTGTACTACAAAGAGCTTGCACTGATGATGGAATCACATTGTAATGTCTTTCAGTCACCACAGCAACATGCTTCCTATCAGAATTAATTTTGAATCTGACCGCCTCTTTTGCAGTCTGTCCTGTGGGACTTTGTCAGTTATTTTGTTTAAATCTACAGACCACATTAAATACACTTTCCTTATCAGCAGTCCTCATTATCTGTTCAAAACGATTCAGTCAAATTCCTGTCACAATATTCCATTAAGAAATTAATCTGTCAGATTTAAACAATGCTTTATAATCTTCACTTTCATAAACCAGGATAGACTGATATTACAAATGCATTAACTTTGATTAGAGAAAGACAAAAGGAGAATTACAAAATATTAAAGCTGAAGAAATATAGTTTTCAATGCACAACCTTTTTTCCCCCCATATGTTTTAAAGCCAAAATATCTGTGGGATTTAGTATATGATTTCTCTTAAATAATAAGCAACATCTAGTTTCAACTTTCCAGCAATCTAAAACACACCTGGATTTGTTTTGCTGTCAGGTCCTTTGTGCCTCTGAAGACATAACTTTTGGAAATCCCCTCACAGTTCAGTTCATGGACCTGCACCATTCGACCAAAAGTAATCAGACCAACCAGTGAGTTGGGAGTGAGCAAACTCAGGGACATCTGCAGGGATTCTTTGAGGGCCTGTAGATTATCTTCCTCCAAGCAAGTGTGCAACACATACAAGAAGATGAGAGGGGCAGATGAACCTCGCTGACCAACACAAAAATAAAGAACAATTAGTGAATTAATGTTCTTACTTCAATGTAACCGTTTCTCATTAACCGGTTCTGCCAAATTATGTAATATACAGAATATTAATGCAATGAATAGGCATGCTTCTCATATTACCTGAACAACATATTCAATAGTTGAAAACTGAGGCAATAGTTCAGCTGGTTGATTCAATTGGGAAATGCCCGAGTAAGATGGTGAAAACTACAAATTAGGTCATTTGGAAAAATCAGAATATGCAAGAATTATTAGTACAATGTTGTTGCCGGCCTTGATAAAATACAGAAATAACTTTTCTTAGATTCAGCCCGTAGTGAAAATAATGTGAGATATCCCCACATGAATATTGGGCACCTATTTAATATCAAGACCCGTCATTACACAATTCTAACAACAGTTAATATTGCTGGCACATGGTCCCATAATTGAACATTGGTATGTGCATGGAAGCTAGCTAACTAAGAGAATTTATGGTAGGGCAGTAGACATGGTTCACAAAGACTAGGGCAAGGCTTCTGACAAGGTCCTGCATGGCGAGCTGGTTAAATGTCAAGGTATCTGAGGAATGTACGCAAATTGCCTCCAAGAGAGTGAGCGAGAGAGAGCGTGTGTGTGTGTGCGCGTGTGCGTGTGCGTGTGTGTGTGACTTGAAGGAGAATGTAGGTGGTACGATTAGTAAGTTTTCAAAACAACATTTGAGTAGTGATGGATCTCAAAGAGGTTTGTCTAAGGATTCATCTGTACATTTATCACCTGGGCAGACAGGTAATAGATGGAATTTAATGCCAGTAAGTGTGAGGTTATGAACTTTGGCAAATCAATTTCTGTTAGACCGGGAACCTAATTAGTGGTTATGTGCAGAGAAGCCTTGTAGTGTAAATCTACAGCTCCAAGAAAATGGTTACAGAGCCAAACAGTGTGGTGATAAATATATTTGTCAGGCTTGACTTCATAGGTAGACACAGTGAGTAAATGAATTATGTCATGTTGCAGTTGGATGGAATATTGGTTCAACCACACTTGTTAGCCATACTGCTGGAAAGATACAATATCATGAGAGTGCAGATGAGATTCACCAAGATTATTGCAACGAATGGAGGGCTGTAGTTATAAGAAAAGATTGGAATATAGGATGCTGAAGGGCAACCTTAGAGAAGTTTATAACATTATAAGGGTCATTAATAGGATAGATACACAGAATCTGGAGTTAGAGGGCACAGATTTAAGTTTGGAAAATTGTGATAAAAGAAAAAGCTAGACATTCGGTAGGGTAAGCATGAATACACTACATGCTGGTTATGCAAGTAATAAATGCTCGATAATTTGTTACTGTTGAAAATAAACCGCTGTAAAGTACAGCAATATGTTGTGTCATTTTAGCATGAATAATGCTGATTGTTCTAATTCTGTCCTTGGTATACAAGCAAAGTTCGCAAACATGGCAAATAGAGGGATTCTTCTTCACAAAGGAGGCAAAGAACACCAGTTCCTCTTTATTTGTAAACAGCGCTCTTTCTGTTTGGCATTGATTAAAACATAGTCTAATATCTTTTAACATAGAATAACTTTTTTTTTAAAACTAGTGCCACTCCTGAAATGTGCACCACTTTGCATGTATGCAGATATGGAACATTAAAATAAAATGCACAAAAACGTTATTTCCCCTTACTTTTTTCCAGCCAACTAATTTCCTTTTAATAGTTTGCATATTGAAATATACACAATTTAATTAGAACTTACCTGGTTCCTTTGGAAACAAAAATTGCACGCCCAGAGCTTTGCTCGATAGTCCACCTGACTGTTAAAAATAGGTGTAAATCTCTTAGTTACTTTAGTAAAACAGAACTCTATTCCTCCACTACATGTATATACATTAATAATTATGTTTGGTTTTAATTTCTAAATGAGTTAACTTTATCTTTCATTTCATTCATTATTGCACTGTTGCGCTTGTCTATATACAAAACGCAGATGAAACTTTTGATGGGCAGCATGTAATAAAAAAAAATAGAAAACACTCAAGAGGTTCAGGTAGCATTTGTAGAATGAGGAATATGGAATGAACCCTTTGTTCTTCCAGGGTGTCTTCAATCAGAAATGTCAATTCCCTTTCTCTTGACACAAATGCAGTCTGATCCCTTAATTTCTTCTGGCATTTTCTGGTTTTATTTCAAATTGCATTAAAAAAAACAATTCAAAACCATATATTCTAATTTGGTAAAAAAAAACATTAGACTGTTTAAAAAATTGATTTAGACAAATAGGTGCAGCAGTAGGCCATTCGGCCCTTCGTGCCAGCACCGCCATTCAATATGATCATGGCTGATCATCTAAAATCAGTACCCCGTTCCTGCTTTTTTTCCCCATATCCCTTGATTCCTTTAGTCTCAAGAGTAAATCTAACCCCCTCTTGAAAACATCGAGTGAATTGGCCTCCACTGCCTTCTGGGGCATGTTTTGTTTTTTTCCCCCACACACCAAGGTCGTGTCTAAACTGGCTAGTCACTGGTTGCTTTCTTTTAAAGAAATCTCTATTTTCACTCCATTGTGAGTTGATGTCTTCAGATGCTGAGGTGGTTGTCTGATGAGGTGTACCAGCCCACTGTTTCGAATGCAGAGTTTCATTGGTGCTCAGAGGGTTTTTGTATTCCTCCACGTCTCCTTTAGAGTTGAATAATGGCAATCGTCAAAATAATCCTTCGACAGTTACCATGTAAATGAGCCAGATACGTTTTGGTACATTACCTCCGATGTTGGATTGTTGCACAAATTGCATTATAAGAGTAATTAAATCAATATTAAACCCCGTTTAAAAATAATCAAGTGTTCTGCATTCACTGGATTTTGTAACAAAACCTTCCATTAATTATTATTTTAACATAGTTGAAACATCAGCTATTTTATTTAACATAAATACAGTCAAATTTGTGTCACACCTTCAAATCAAAACCCATATGTATGAAATGATATTCTTCCATTCTCTGTTGCAATCTGCTTGACTAAAACATCAAATAAATGAATAACATGTGTCACAGGTACTGCATGGAACAAAATATTATCATCTCAAATTGGTTCAAGGATGCCATCTATGCAAGCTACACGATTTCATTCAGATTTCCCTCAGTCTGCTCTTCAATTATATTAGAACCCACACTAAATGTTGAATAAACAACTGTCCAATCAATAATTGCTTCTATCATGAAAACTAAAACCTCCAGAATAGCAGGACTCTGTAAAGATCACACGAAGAAAGGAATGAAAGTGTTAATAATATAAACTGACCCCTGATGACATAGGCCTGACATTTTGCATGTGAGCGGGATTGCAAAGGTAAATACATGTTGAACACCCATTAACCGGCAACAGATGTACTCCCCCCCCCAACCCCCTCGTCCTAAAATCCAGACAAATTTACTAGTTGAAACACCGAGAGGCCAGAGATGGCATTGAAAACCGAACAGGAATGGAACGACTTTCTGACCCATTCCCGGCTCCCACCGTCACCGTTATTGTAACCTACTGCTACTTGCCAGAACAATGGATGATATATCACTTAAATGCAATTGTTTTCAGTTGTGTGGAGAGACCTGTATATTGAAAATGCGTTTTGCCTCAATGTCAATTTACCTTAAATGTAGAAGAGCCTATTAAAATCTTCTTACAAAGACCATTAAGTATTTTCTATCTATCCTCTTTTGGACCCAAGGCATAGCAGAGCTGCCAACTCTCATGAAGAGGTAAGGGAGGGAGAGATGGAAGGGAGGGAGAGAGGGAAGGGAGGGAGATCGCGAAGAGAGGGGGAGAGAGAGAGAGAGAGAGATCGAGAGGAGGGGAGAGAGAGATCGAGAGAAGAGAGGGAGAAGGGGGGAGAGGGAGAAGGGGGAGAGAGGGAGAAGGGGGGAGAGGGGAAGGGGGGGAGGGAGGGAGAAGGGGGGGAGAGGGAGAAGGGGGGGAGAGGGACAAGGGAGGAGAGGGACAAGGGGGAGAGGGAGAGTGGAACGATAGCACATTATAACGTGCAGCCGTCCCATTCCGACCAAAGATTATAGAGCAGAGCTCCACTAGTATCTTTGATTGCGGCCGCCGCCACCGAACCCCCCGACCCACCATTGCACCCAAAGATGATAGAGCAGAGTTATATAATATTTGATTGCACCCTTCTTCACGGAGGGCTTGTGATCTTTGCTTGTGATGTCGTATGTATGGGAGTGTTGTTTGCTATGTCCCTATGTTCGAGGAATATAATGGGTAACAGCCGCCCATTCTCGGACTTGAATCTGAGCTCGAAAAATCTCCTGGTCACTGGACCTAATGTGTCCGCGGGCCATATTGTGGAGACTAATCCCTTAGAAAACAAAACCAAAAACGTACAGAAGTGTTAAAATTGTCTTTATTATTATGGTAAGTAAAGATTTATTAAACATAAGTCTAATAACTTTCTAATGTACCGACAAACCTAGTTTCCCAATGGCCGTTGATGAGAGAACAGAAAAAAATAACATTTTCACGACAGAATGTCGACTGAAAATAATAAAAATATTTTGAAACTTTTTCTCACCTTTCTTTTTTATTGGGGAACCTAAAGAATGACAGGTCGGGTCGTTTAGATTTACGATTAGAATAATTGATAGCAGAGCAGTGAGATGGAATTTAGACCAGGGCGCCATGACAGTGTGGGGGAAGCCAATAAATGCCTCGACAAATGGCGTCGACGGTCACACACGTCCATACTACGCGTTTTTCGAGGAGTGAGTGGTCTATCTTGCTCCTCTAGGATCTTTGATCCGTTGGGTTTCACCAAATCCCCTTTGTTCCAGTAAAAAACATTCCGAGGAAAAATAAATTTGCGCCAAATTCGGGAAAATTCTGGTTCCGGCGCGGGATGATTTGTGGCCACCCGCGCCTGCGCAGTGGTGAGAAGCTGGTGACCAAAGATCGTAGAGGGACAAGATAGACCACTCCTCGAAAAACGCGTAGTATGACGTGTGTGTGACCGTCGACGCCATATTGTTAAGCATTTATTGGGCTGTAATGGCGTCCTCAGCTAAATCTACATCTCACTGCTCCGCTATCAAGTATTCTAATCGTAAATCTAAACGACCCAACCTTGGGTCCCTGAAAGGAGTTGAGGGGGGAGGTAAAGGGACAAGTGTTGCATCTGCTGCGGCCGCAAGGGAAAGTGCCCGGGGAGGGGGTGGACCGAGAGGGAAGGGAAGAATTGACAAGGGAGTTATGGAGGGAGCGGTCTTTGTGGAAGGCAGATATGGGGGGAGATGGGAAGATGTGGCCAGTAGTTTACCCAAGCAATCGTTCCAGGTGCGACAGAGGTTTACCTGCATCTCTTCCAACCTCATCTATTGCGTCCGCTGCTCTAGATGTCAGCAGATCTATATCGGTGAGACCAAGTGGAGGTTGGGCGATCGTTTCGCCGAACACCTCCGCTCGGTCCGCAATAACCTAGCTGACCTCCCGGTGGCTCAGCACTTCAACTCCCCCTCCCACTCCGCCTCTGACCTCTCTGTCCTGGGTCTCCTCCATGGCCACAGCGAGCAGCACCGGAAATTGGAGGAACAGCACCTCATATTCCGTTTGGGGAGTCTGCACCCCGGGGGCATGAACATCGACTTCTCCCAATTCTGTTAGTCCTTGCTGTCTCCTCCCCTTCCTCAGCTCCCCTGCTGTCTCCTCCCACCCTCCAGCCTTCCGGCTACTCCTCCTTTTCCCTTTCTTGTCCCCACCCACCCCCACCCCTGATCAGTCTGAAGAAGGGTTTCGGCCCGAAACGTTGCCTATTTCCTTCGCTCCATAGATGCTGCTGCACCCACTGAGTTTCTCCAGCTTTTCTGTGTAACCTTCGATTCTCCAGCATCTGCAGTTCCCTCTTTAAACCTATTTTTAGTCGCAGCCGGTTTTGAATTTTTTGAAATAGTCGCCGGAACATAGAAGTGGAAACCACTTTCGACCATTAGGGAGACTGACAAAAACCTCCGGGAACCGGACGGAAACCTTGGGTGGGGCGCAAAGTCTCCAGAGGTTTCCGTTCAGGTTTCCTAAGTGGGACAGGGGCATTGAGGGTCTAAATACGTATGTAAATGTGATATTTCAGTTATTTCTATTTAAAATTACAAATATTTCACACCTGTTTTCGCATTTTTATTATGGGATATTGTGTGTAGATTGATGATAAAAAAAATAAATGTAATCCATTTTAAAGTAAGGCTGTAACGTAACAAAAAATGAAGGGGTTTGAATACTTTCTGAATAACCATATAACCATATAACAATTACAGCACGGAAACAGGCCAGCTCGACCCTTCTAGTCCGTGCCGAACACATAAGCTCCCCTAGTCCCATATACCTGCGCTCAGACCATAACCCTCCATTCCCTTCCCATCCATATAACTATCCAATTTATTTTTAAATGATAAAAATGAACCTGCCTTCACCACCTTCACAGGAAGCTCATTCCACACAGCTACCACTCTCTGAGTAAAGAAGTTCCCCCTCATGTTACCCCTAAACTTCAGTCCCTTAATTCTCATGTCATGTCCCCTTGTTTGAATCTTCCCTACTCTCAGTGGGAAAAGCTTTTCCACGTCAACTCTGTCTATCCCTCTCATCATTTTAAAGACCTCTATCAAGTCCCCCCTTAACCTTCTGCGCTCCAAAGAATAAAGCTCTAACTTATTCAACCTCTCCCTGTAACTTAGTTGCTGAAACCCAGGCAACATTCTAGTAAATCTCCTCTGTACTTTCTCTATTGTGTTGACATCCTTGTACTGTACTGTACTGTACTGTAATGCACTGTAAGCGAGGTTGGTATTCCGACTGCGCATGACCAGGTCATGTCACTCTCTATAAACGTTCTCGGCAACTATGTTGCTGCGTTGTGTGCAGGCCTGCATTTTGTCCGTGGTCGGGCCCGGGTCTCCTGTGTTGAGGGCGCTGTTGAGTTGCTACTGGGCTGTCCCCATCCCCTTCCGGGCTCCAGCTCAGCTCCGCCTGTCCAGCTGGGTTGGCCAGCAGCGGGGGCGCAGGCTTGGAGCGGTGATGGCCCTGGACTTGCAGCTGGCACGGGAGGGGAGGGGGAGATGCTGGCCCGGTGGGGCTGGTGGAGTTGAGCTGGGGTTGGCACTTCTCCGCGCTGGCTGTGCGCCTGGGGGCCGGTGTCCCATCGGTCCCGATGTCTCCGTCCGCCTCATGGGTAGGGATAGAACACTCGGGAGGGGGGGTGGAATGGGGACGGTCCAGTGGGGGTTCAATCCTTGTTGCGGATGAGGCGTGGATCTGTGTGCGCGCAGCAGCCAAGAATGTCTCTCCGCCAGTCTAGTCTCCCCCTACCCCATCTCCCACTCGCGTCTGCCCCCTCTATCTCGCTGTCACACCTCGCTCCCAGCTACCTGGCACCCCTGTTCCTCAGATTAAATATATTTTTACACATAAATCATGAATAAGAATTTATATACAGTCAGCACTTGTTAGCTTTTTCTTAAAGCGAGTGATCTTTGATAATTCCCATAATTCATTGCGTTTTTTGGAATACCGAACTCTCTTATTGCAACTAACACTTGACTCCTTTACTAAAAGGATGATGCTTGGTTGGAAATGATTTCTAACCACACTGGAGTTGGGACAAGGCCATTACAAACCATCCAGGCTTACACCACAAACTTAATAAAGCACTCAGGAGTGTTTAATGCCATATGCTCCAGATATGAACTGGAACAATGAAATTCGTACTTGCCGCACATTTTATAGACACATTGGACGTAACAGCGATAAATATTAAACAAATTGTCAGTTACTGTCAATAAACCAGACCATGATAGAGCAAAAAGTATATAGAGCAACTATAATAGTGCAAAGTACATACTATGTGTAGGAAGGAACTTCAGATGTTGGTTTAAACTGAAGATAGACTAAAAATGTTGGAGTAACTCAGCAGGTCAGACAACATCTCTGGAGAGATGGAATGGGTGACGTTTTGGGTCATCTGAAGACGAATCTCGACCCGAAATGTCACCCATTCTTTCTCCCCAAAATACAGAGTAGTTCAATGCTGAGGTAAGGCTGTGGTTAGGATTGTGCAGGGTGGTTCATTACCCAACGTTTGATAAGAAGAAGCTGTTCTTGAACCTGGAGGTTATGCTCCTCAGGTTTCTGTACCTCCTATGCAATGGTAGCAGTGAGAAGAGAGCTTGACCAGAGTGGTGTGGGTATTTAATGACATTAGCTACCTTCTTGAGGCAGCTCTTCCTGCAAGTTCCTTCGACTGTGGGAACTGGGCAATGTTGTTAATTTTCTGCAGCGCTCTTCGATCCCACTTCTTACAAAACATCTTAGAAGAATCCAATAAATTTACAGTAGCAAAGTCAAATGTGGGTCCCTTGAAGGCATCACGGGTGAAATTATTATGGACAACAAGGAAATGGCATACGAGTTGAATAGGTACTTCAGATCTGTCTTCACTAAGGAAGAAACAAACAATCTCCCAGAAGTACTGGAGGACAGAGGATCTAAGGAGGTAGAGGAACTGAAATAAATTTTCATTAGGCGAGAAATAGTATTGTGTAGGCTAATGGGACTGAAGGATGATAAATCCCCTGGGCCTGATGGTCTGCATCCTAGGGTCCTCAGGGAGGTGGCTCTAGAAATAGTGGATGCATTGGTGATCATTTTCCAATGTTCAATAGATTTAGGATCAGTTTCTGTGGATTGGAGGAAAGCTAATGTTATCCCACTTTTCAAGAAAGGAGAGAGAGAGAAAACAGGGAATTACAGACCAGTTAGCCTGACTTCGGTGGTGGAAAAGATGCTGGAGTCAATTATTAAAGAGGTAATAATGGGGCATTTGGATAGCAGTAAAAGGATTAGTCCAAGTCAACATGGATTTATGAAAGGGAAATCATGCTTGACTAATCTTCTGGAATTTTTTGAGGATGTGACAAGTAAAATGGATGAAGGGGAGCCAGTGGATGTAGTGTATCTGGACTTTCAAAAAGCCTTTGATAAGGTCCCACATGGGAGATTGGTGACTAAAATTAGAGCACATGGTATTGGGGGTAGGGTGTTGACCTGGATAGAAAATTGGTTGGCAGACCGGAAGCAAAGAGTAGGAGTGAACGGGTCCTTTTCAGAATGGCAGGGGTGGCGAGTGGAGTGCCGCAAGGCTCGGTGTTGGGGCCGTAACTGTTTACCATATATATTAATGATTTGGAAGAGGGAATTAGGAGCAACACTAGCAAGTTTGCGGATGACACAAAGCTGGGTGGCAGTGTGAACTGTGAAGAGGATGTTAGGAGGTTGCAGTGTGACCTGGACAGATTGAGTGAGTGGGCAGATGTGTGGCAGATGCAGTATAATATAGATAAATGTGAGGTTATCCACTTTGGCGGCAAAAACAAGGGGGTTGAATATTATCTCAATGGGGTTAGGTTAGGTGAGGGGGAGGTACAGCGAGACCTGGGCGTCCTTGTACACCGGTCAATGAAAGTTGGCTTATAGGTACATCAGGCAGTGAAGAAAGCTAATGGAATGTGGACCTTCATAACAAGAGGATTTCAGTATAGGAGTAAAGAGGTTCTTCTGCAGTTGTATAGGAGTATAGAAGTTGGGATGTAATGTTAAAATTGTACAAGGCATTGGTGAGGCCAATTCTGGAGTATGGTGTACAATTTTGGTCGCCTAAGGAAGGATGTCAACAAAATACAGAGAGTACAGAGGAGATTTACTAGAATGTTGCCTGGGTTTCAGCAACTAAGTTACAGAGAAAGGTTGAACAAGTTAGGGCTTTATTCTTTGGAGCGCAGAAGTTTAAGGGGGGACTTGATAGAGGTTTTTAAAATGATGAGAGGGATAGACAGAGTTGACGTGGAAAAGCTTTTCCCACTGAGAGTAGGGAAGATTCAAACAAGGGGACATGACATGAGAATTAAGGGACTGAAGTGTAGGGGTAACATGAGGGGGAACTTCTTTACTCAGAGAGTGGTAGCTGTGTGGAGGTGGTGGAGGCAGGTTCGTTTTTATCATTTAAAAATAAATTGGATAGTTATATGGATGGGAAGGGAATGGAGGGTTATGGTCTGAGCACAGGTATATGGGACTAGGGGAGATTATGTGTTCGGCACGGACTAGAAGGCCGAGATGGCCTGTTTCCGTGCTGTAATTGTTATATGGTTATATGGTATAGGGCTCTAGTGAGACCACATCTGGAATATTGTGTACAGTTTTGGTCTCCTAATTTGAGGAAGGACATCCTTGTGAGTGAGGCAGTGCAGCGTAGGTTCACGAGATTGATCCCTGGGATGGCGTGACTGTCATATGAGGAAAGATTGAAAAGACTAGATTAGATTAGATTAGATTCCTTTATTGTCATTCAGACCTTTCGGTCTGAACGAAATTTTGTTTCCCTGCAGTCATACATATAATAAAAATGACAAAAACACACAATCAACACAAATTTAACATCCACCAAAGTGAGTTCACCAAACACCTCCTCACTGTGATGGAAGGCAAAATCTTAAAGTCTCTGTCTCTTCTCCTCTTTGTTCTCCCTCTGCGCCGAGGCGATCCAGGCTCCAAATGTTATGACCCCACCGGGTGATGGTAAATCCTCATATATGTACATCATGCTCAACCGGGCTCCGTGAACGGTCCGATTCAAACTCCGCGAGTGGTCGCTGCCGCCGCCACAGCTCCGGGCCGCGAGTTGGGTCTCCGCTGCCGTTGCTGCCGCTGGAAACAAGACACCCTCGCGCTGAGTCTGACTATCTTGTTGGTCAATCCTGCGTGATTGATTATGAAATCTGGCAGCTGATCCCTGCAACCGAATAAGCGTTAGGTTGTGGCGAACCGCTTCCATGTGTGGCCATACATTGATACTCAAGATAGCCGCGTTATGAATCTGAAACCCACATACGGCTAATGTGCGGCAGTGGAACACAACCCCCTCGCTCAGCAACGAGAAACCAAAACACAGATCGCCATTTGCGAACAGGGACGGTGATAATTTGCTTCTCACACCGTTCCACAAAACACCGTATGGGGATATCTATGTGTGGTGTGGCGCCGCTCGATGTCCTAAAAATCAAACCATTGTCAGGGAATGATAGACTATGAGGCTGGGGCAGAGAATATGTGTGAACGAATATCCAGACAGAGCCAACTGACGGGCCACACTTTATCTGGTCTAAAAATCAAACACGAAAGAGTCTGCACGAAGTGCCAAGCAGCGGTCGATACCAGGCGTACAAACATAAAAACATAGGTACACCACCACGGGAACAAAAGGGGCGAGGAGGGGGGGTAGAGCTTCCCACACCACCACTCCTCCTGTAGATGTAGGCAAAGTCTCATTCGCCACGTCTTCTCCCATCAGGGGCCTGGTGGGAAAACATACAACACGCACTGTGAACTGACACGGGCGATACAACAGGGGAAAAGGGGCACAAACCCCGAAAAAAAAGGGGAAGGGGGAGGGTGGGTGAGGCGGAATTTAACTCATGCGCCGCTAATCAGGCACATAGGCAGACACACAGCCCCGGGGGTGAATATAAAGCAGAAAAAAGGGGTTAGCCCGTGCGCCAAGCCCCACCAGTCCAAACAAAAACAGCAGACGCGGGGGAAAAAAAAAAAAGCGTCGTGCGAGACCGCAAACAAAAACCACGAACCCGCCGGAAACGTCAACCACACAACCAGCCAGAACCCGTCCCGTGGCTGTCACCTTCTCCCCCACCAGACCGGAGGCCAACTAAAAAAAAAACAACCAACGCAACACTGCTGGTGTAGGCACGAACCTAAACGGTATGCAAGGCCGCCTAGGCCCTGCAGTCAAAGCTGCACAGCACCAGGGGCCAAAAGCTGACTCTCCCGGCGGCCAGTCTCGCTACCGCAATACTCCGAGGCTGCGAAAATGCACCAGGACAGTTACACACCCTCGCTAACTAAGGCGCAGTGCCAGCAACCGGCACACACAATCCCAACCTCCTATGCCCGAGCTCACCGAGACACAGCAACCGGCCCAACAAAGCGGGACATCGCCAAACTCTAGAGCGAGTCCGAGCTGGGCTGCCAAACCTGCACCAGCGTCACGCCCTGAGGCCGTCGAGGATCGCGTCCAGCATCTCCGGGCGATTAGGACCGCGGAAGGGAGTCGCAGCACACAGACGGAGGGCAGATGAATAAGATCCGCCACCAAAAGTCGGAGATCCACTTCGGAAGACGCAACCACGCACCGATAAATAAAATAGGGGCGACCCCACCCCCCCCCCACACAGAAACATCAGCGACAACTAAAAACACAAACGAGACATAATAAGTGAGCTACGAAACACATAAAAACACGCAACACGAGACCTCCAACGAGAACAGAAAGGCACGGTACCCGCTGGGCGCAAGCCCGCCGCCCACCACGGGGACAGGGGGGACTTACAACAATTAGGGAACACACATCACTACATCTCAGCTCTGGCAAAAAAAACCAGCCTTAAGCAAGGCGGTTCATTTGATGTGGAGGGGTGGGTGTGTGAAGGCGAGCACACCTTGGGTACAAAAAAGACACGGTGCTTGGGGACGTCCAACGATATCTAAGGTGGCCGGTGTGCGGAAAGAGGAAGTACCAATGATCGGGGGTCAGTTGGGCAGCAGGCAATAAAAGTAAGCTGCTGCAGAGACACACCGCATTGCAGGGAAAAAGGAATCTCTTGCAGGTCCCACAAGAGATTTGGGGCAGATCTAGGAGAAGTAGGTCCTCTGCAGAGTTGTCGTACGGCCCTAAGGTCACCCACTGAGAGTCCGTGCCGTTGCCGTTTTTGATCACCCATTGAGAGGAAGCTTGGCACAAACATAATAGCGAGTGCGCGTGGTTGCACACCGTCGTGCGGTCACCGGGAGGCATACTTCATAATCTGAAGGAAAGACGTGCCTGGGCTTGAGGATACGGAGGAAATCGTCAGAGGAAAGGTAGAAAGGGAGAGTTCTTAGTGGAAACACGAGATATTTCTAGTCTGTTCGGAGCGGCCAAACATAGGCGGAAAATAACGTAGATCAAAGAGGTGACAGGGGGTCAAAGCGAAGCCACTGAGGCGCGACGCTGTCGCGAACACAGTTACGAATATGGCAAGGTGAAAACGGGGAAATAAGAAAGCGACAACTTGCCTCGAACAGGAGAAAAGAACGTGGGCTGTGGGACCCTACGCTCAATCAACACTGGAAAGGCAGGTGGGGAGAGGATGTCTCAGTAAAGGATATTCAAGGACATGAGACGCGCCAACGGTAAAGATAGGGTGAGGGAAGATATGGGGAAGGGGGCAACACACGTAATTATTCCGTAGGTGATGGTTATTTCGCCACTGTGTCGCGTGGCTACGATCACAACTATCATAAAACAACGTGTCGCTCTCACGCCCCCCCCACAAACAGTCGCACGAAGTCTCGCAGTGTTATCACCCCGTACCAGAGACCTTTTTCCTAGGCTACACACTTGGTTTTTATAAGTTGCTGCGTCTGTCCATCAGGCCTTTATCCTCTCACCGCGAGCTGTCATACCTGCTCGCATCCCATGCCCCTACATCCTTTAAAAAGCCTCGCACCAACTAACAGTCCGTCTAGCCAGAACATAGCTGTCCGCTGAGGGTCACACTCCATTGGATGTGGGAACTAATCTACAGCAGTCAGCCTTCTCTTCCCCACGGGGCGAGACGGACCACATATTAGGGGTCCGACATGTCAATCTATATGATTGGCCGAATTTCGCTCAAACATCGAAGGGGCAAACAGACACTTAGTTGTAAGCGGCGGTGCAGAAATATCTTGCATCATGCTCTGATGATCCATGACGCTCTTCAGAGACTAGTGGGCGGCGCGACTCCATTCACGGCGGCTCTCTAGCTCCGAGTCAATAGTGCTTTTGGTTAATTCCACTCACATCAAAAAGACTGTCCCTTTTAAAGAATTTAAATGGTCGTGTGTATGGGGGGGGTTTGGGCGGGGGTGAAGTGTGCGGGTGAAGGCGGGTGGGATCGGGGTGCGGCGTGGTGGGGAGGAATGGTGAGCAAGAGGGTGGTGTACTTGGTATGTGATTGGTGGGGCTCTGATGTGTGGATAACCAGGGGTGTGGAATCACAATAGTGTCGGGTATGTGTCTAGCGGTGTGAGGTATGTGGAGCTTGTGGGGCGGTGGGTTAGATATGGGTAGGGAGGTGGGGTGACGGGTGTCCGTGTGGGGCGTATATGGGACGTATGTAGGTGTGGGGGATGTGGGGGGTAGCATAGCGATGTGGTGTGTGTATGTGGGGGTATGGTAATGTGGATGGGTATGTGGATGTGCCTGTGCTGTGTGTTAGCTGCGTGTGCTATGTTAAGTGTAGAGCGGACGTGTGTAGGGGAACTCTTCTGGGGCGAAGCAAAGCAAAACGGGGTGCAGGGGGGCAGAACTTTTGGGTAGCGCAAAGAATCTATCCCCCGACAACCGAGCGGCTTGGTCAGCACGCGTCTTATCTCCGTCGCGCGGGTCTGTCTGCCCCCCCCCCCCGTTGAGATCGTAAGGGGAGGAGGGGTCGCCAGCACCGGAGCTGCAGCGGCGGGACATGCAACGAACGTGGGTACCAGTCCAGATGCAGAGAATGACCACGGGACAACGCACCCCACTTTGTTGGGGCTCTGGCCGACGGTCCGCGCGGGAGGAGCGTGGGGGCGTCGCTGCCTGTGGCCCTGACCTCCCAGGGGAGTCGGGCATGGGACGCTGAACAACGACACAGGATCTAGGCAAGAAACGGACCCGACCGGTCGAGCCCGGCGTCACCTACTCTGGAGAAACGCTTTTCCAGGGCTTCCAGCACGTCTCGATATTACAACACCCGGCAACAGAGTGAGCCCGTCACTAAAGTTGAAAAGAATACCAATAGGATCCGGGAGGCCATTAAATCACCAGCCACCGCAAGCGAAAATGTCCGGGATTGTCACGGGCTCCCACAACAACAGACCGGTGAGCGTGGCTCCACTCTCACAGCATCACCCGAGCGCGGCTTAAAATGAAATGGCGCCGCTTGGGAGCAGAATGCTCGGTGACGCCCGTCCGGGGGCTTTGACTTTGACTCGGGGGGCGGGGAAATGGGGAATGCACGGGAGAGAGTAGATCTTTGCCTTCTCTCACACGTCACGGGGCGGAGCAGAGGAAGTGGTGGAATAGCGCTGGATGGTAGTTTCGTGTAGATGGTGATTGTGTCTTAGTTCTCTTTGGGTAGTGGGGATGACGACTGCGACAGACACACCATACATCAGGGTGTACAATGACAAACTTAAACTTGTATTGTATTGGTAGTGCAACTGTCATTTAATGTCAATCTTGTAACCCGTATTATGAATGGCTAGTGGGGGTTCCCCTCCCCCCCCCGACCCACTCTTATCTTGCGTCCAGAGTCACATAGAATTGTGGAACGCAGTGTATCAGCACATTGGGGTGTGCTGAGGTCTGCATGGGATAGCTCATGGCAGAGTGCGGACTTCTGGAGTTGTTGCTATTATTCGCACGAGGCTGAAGGTGCTGTGTACCGATAGAGACAAGTATCGGAGCGGCGGTATTGACTAGTAATTGTATTGGCTTTTCTATAGTAAAGAGAGTCGGATTTCAACTGTTTTGTATTCGGTGTTTGACTGGCCCAAACAAGGGGGGTAAATTTAGACCGGGAATTACAGTCCTCATCGCAAATGAATCTCGTTCTGGAATTGCTTCTTTCTGCTTTTCTCATAGAAACATAGTAACATAGTAAACATAGAAAATTAGGTTGCAATATAGAAAGCGACATTCGGGGGGGGCGCACCTTTCGAGCCACCGAAACCATTCCATTCTTCACATCATGGCTGAGTTGTCCCCCATCACTCAAACCACGTGACCTGCCTTCTCCCCATATCCCTGAGCTCCACTATCCCGATATGATCTCTATCTAACTCGTCTCTTATATCCATTCCAGAGTGCCTTGGCCGCCACTGCCCTCTGTGTCAGGGAATATCCATAACATTACCACGACTCTCTGGGTAAAAGTTTTGTCCACACCTCAGTCTTAATGACTCCCTATTATCTAAGGGACTAACCGGGGTTTCGCCCCTGTTCTGGACTCACCCAACATATGGACCGGAATTGTTCCTGCACCTAGCTTGTCAGCTCCTTTTATACATTGGATAAATTTTCCCACCACAGAGGCAACAGCAACCACCCAGCAACAACTGGTTGATGTCCATGAAATTGCAGACTTTCAAGCAGTCCCTCATTGCAATGGACAAAGGATATTGGCAACACAAATACTAAACATTTGTACTTTTTTCATTGACCATGGACATTGCTGGCTGTTGCCCAACAAACATTAATACTATTGTGCCTCTTGAAATGGGGGGCCTATATATTTAAAACCCTGCAGTAATTTCTACAATGGGGATATAAATTTAAAATTGTTATAAAATGACATGGCCTTTACTGTTAGTTTTTCTAAAATCTGACAATGTTGCACTTTAACACACCGTGTGAGTTTTCTTTGTCCCAATGCTTATGAAATGGTATTTCTCATACAACTTGGTGGTAAAAGCAAATTTTCAGGGGCCTGGCGGATAAATAATGAGAAATTGCAACGTCCCTACCTTTGGAGCCAATTGCCCATTATCAGAGGGCCGTGACTGGATTAATCCTGAACCTTTCATTGGAAACAAAATTGGCCCTTGGCTGGGGGGCAGGACATGGAGGGGGGGGGTGGGGGACGGGGGGAGCAACTCTGCGGGGGGGAAGCGTGGGGCCAAAAAACCTGTTGCACAGAAAGGGTCCCAAGATGGCGGAGAGGGTGCGGCGTGAAATCCTGGGTCAACCGTTCCCTCATATGGGGGAAGCGGTTTTTGGAAGGGCATGGGTAAATTGCCGCGGGGAATGGCAAGCAGGTGTCACCTCGGATTACAAGCTCGGGTCCCTGACAACAAAGGAACCTTTTACGTCCCCGCAGCGCGAGAAGAAGGCTGTGCTGGGAATCTCAGGGAGAAAGAAGGGATGGACCCCCATGGGGGGGGGATGGGGCATAAGGGGGAGGGTGGGGGAAAAGGGGAGGGCCTTGATCGCAACGAGGGGGGTTCCACTCGGATATGAGCTTGAAGGTGGCATCCCATCCCCAAGAAAATGAACACACAACAGCCCATTCCCTCTCGACCAGAACCAAGATAGTGGGCCCTAATATTAACTATTACCCGGGAACGGCCTTGGGGTGCTTGACGTATGCCCGGTATATCGAAGGGGCTGGAGGTATTGGTCCCCCTGTCCCCCCCCTGTCCTGTGTCAGCGTCAAAGGTCAGCGTTGGTCATCCATCCACGTCACTAAGCCGTGCCGGCCCACAAGCACAACTCCCAGCACCAATCAACATCTTTGTGAAATCCCTTTCTTTTTGCCCACCACACTGCTTCTTAACAATATATATGCTTCTTGTAATTGGTTCTGTGACCCAAATAGCAACACACAACACACCATAACCACTCACTCTCTCCCAGGGTTATTTGCCACACACAATAACAATCACCAAAGTATCCCCCTTTTTGTACCATAAGCTGTTCAACATGTGATTGTTATCCCCCCCCCCTACAATCAGAAAGCAACAGCCATCAAGGCTGTGTGACGTTACCACCTGCCGATCACCATCCCCTCCCCCCTCCCAACGAACCACCTCCCCCCCCTAACGACGTGTCCAACGTGGCACTGAGTAGGACTAATGGCCACGTAAAAAAGCCCCTGGTTGCCTGGCCCTGACGGCATCCCCGGGCCCCCCGGGCTTCATTGGCCTGTGCTGCCCCCCCCAGGGCCTGTTGTCTTTGAACCCTGAACATCTTCCCACACCCCTGTCCCCCCCCCCCATCGTGGCCCCCAGCAGTTTTTTGATTCCTGGCCCCGACTATTGCCTTAAAAAGCCACCATGCCAATCGTGGCCCCAGGTTGGGCCAGAGGCACCCAGAGGAGGGAGAACCTTGGGGATGGTGTGGGGGGTAGAACGCAGGGGGGAGAAGTGAGAGAAATACCAGAGTAAGGGAAACCCCCCCCCTGGGTTGAAGGACATAAGGGGGGGGGGCAAACCATTTATTTGGGTAAAACGGGGTCATTGAGGGTGGAGGACCACTGGGGGGGGGGGGGGGAGAGTGGAGGGGGGACAGCCAGCACCCTATGGAGGGTACCTTCCAGGGGGTGAAAACCAAGGAGGTCTTCAGATAGGGGGAACTAGTTACACACTAAGAGGGACCTGGACCGGGTGGTCTATGCAAGGAAAGGAAAACTATATGTTGCCCCCCCGATAAATAGGCCGTGTTGGGGGTGGAGAGCCATCCAACAGAAGAAGTGGGGAGGACTAAAAGGCTGGATTTTGACCCATTCATGCTAGCATGGCAATTTTTTCCAACGAGGGAGGAAATTTGTGGGTTGTTGTTTTATATAAGCCAAGCCCCGTTGCAAACTGCTCGGCATATGAAAACGTGGTAACTGGGGAGTCAGGTGCTGTACGTTGAAATTAAACATAGATTGGCCCCCAGCAAGGTTCCCCCTGAAAAGCAAAGTCCGTGGGGAAGGTCCCTGGAACATCTTGGGATTTAGGGCGCCCGTGGGCTTAGAACAACACCTCTAACAAAACCTGAAAGGGTAACCACCGCTAAAGTTCCCGGGAAACAGCCTTTATTGGATAGCCCCGCTCTCTCATGGGAAGTAAATATTCGCTGGGTTGTTCGTTGGGGTAATTGGCATGCGAAAACCAACTCCATCTCCCACCACAATTTTGTGAAAATAAACATTTTCTTTCACTTTGCTTTTTTTCATTCATTACCGTTTACTTCAATTTCAATTGATTCATGAAATCTGAGGAACCTAAAACCCCTACACCTTGCAACCCCCAATGGTCTGTCCTGCCCCAACCACTAATTGTCTTTCTGTTCCCGTTTGTAAGAATACAAAAAGTGGCATCTGCGGAACAGCCCACTCGGTGGGAGTTTTCTCACCGGGAAAGGTTACGGGGGGGCAAAACGTCTCCCCGATCCCCCCGGGCTGGGGCATTGTGTCCTACCCCCCCCTCGCGGGTCCCCAACAAGGAGATGTCAAATGGCATTTCCCCTTCATTTAAAAATTGGGGAGACGCAAACACGAATAGGGAGGGGTGGTTTTTGCACGAGGGCGGCCAGGTGTAAATAACAAAGTGGGGAGATGACCATGTACTCACAGTTGGGCCGTTTTCCCCGTAAAGCGGTTCCCCCCCCCCCCCCGTTTCATACCCCTGAGAAAACGTCAATGAAAAACGGAGGGATAATCCTGCATGGGTAAACTCAATTCGACGAATGGTGTTTTGGAAGGAGCCTAAGTCAAAGCGGGCTCGTATAAAGGGTCCGGTTTTTTTTATTCCCTCCGCACGAAGGGCAAGAGCAAAGACCCCGTTTCCTACGGAAAGGACAGGGAAGGAGCAGGGGGAGATTAATCCCCAACCCAAGAACAAAATGGCTTTTTCAGAACAAAGGGGAAAGGACAATTACCAGAACCAAAAATAGCACAGGGAGGGACTCCCCAACCATTTTTTGGGGATCCCCAGAACAAATCGGAACCGGATTCGCCAGTAAAAAACGGGGATGAAGCTGTGTGAAGCCCCATTCGCCCAGTGCCAGCAGTCACGGCGGGGCCTGAAACAAAAGCCGTGGTGTTATTTGCGCCTAGACCAGGCAGACAACTCCAAATGGCCCCCAAGACCCCCCCTCTGTTCGGGACTACGGGAGACCGGTAAACACGTTGTTCCGAGTGAATGACACATGGCGTTCTGGGTCCACGTTTAAGTAAGAGAAATGTGCAAGTCCTTCTTCATTTCAAATATAAACAGGGGGTGGAGCCCGTGGGGTTGGAAAGACCAGAGTACACAATATTGTGAAACATTTTTCAATAGAGCAGAATGGTAAGAAGGAACGGGGAAGTGGGTTCCATGAAAATCCCTGCAGAGTTGGGAAAAAGGACCCCCCTTTGGTCAGGGTGCGGCTATGACATTTGAAATGACAACTAGGTTGTTGTGAACCCACAATCTGTATCATTTGCGTAGGAGACTGAGGCGAAGTCTTCAAGAAATGTCCAAAAAATCCCTAAAAGAAGGGCATAAGGTAAACGGATGTAGAGAGAGAGCATGAAGGGCCTCTAATTTGAACAAAACCTCCCTCGCTGTTTTTTTGAAATCCAGAAGGTAAGTAGTGGCTTCCCTAACCTTCAAATCCAATCAATGTATGCTGAAAATTATGAAAATGTGTGGTTTTCCCAACCGCTTGGGGGGCCAACACAGACCGTGATCATTTCAAAGTTATACGCCGAAGAAGGGGGGCGTCCCACCGGCAAAGGCCCCCTTGCACTCCTGGCCCTGACACGTTTTTAATGTATTTAGGTTCGACCAATTTTCGCCAGTGAAGGTTGGACCAGAGGCCCAACTTAATTCGAACAACACTTAGTAGCTAACTTACCTTGGTCCTAACTGTACCGTTGCATCCAGGGAGCCTTCAATATGGCATGAAACCTGACCCAGGCAAGGATAATCCAGCCTCTGCAGAGCTCTGTATTGCACATAAAAGAAGATTTCCCTCACATCCAAATTTTCAAAACCCTAAAAACCATGGGCTTAAACAATAAAGTGACAGTGTTCATCCCATCCCTATTGAGCAGTGGTTTGTTGATTTTTGTCAAGTACAGGCAATATTTGGGTCCGACATCTATCAACCACAAAACACGACTCCCTCTACAGGATCCCCCTTGGAGGCCCTGAAAGCAAAAGAATTTCTCCCCCATTCTAACCCCGAACTCCATACCAAAACAATGCCTCCACACAAAGTCAAGGTTTCCTTAGGCCGATTCCCACCGAAAAAGAGGGAATATGGGCCAAAGCAAGAGCAGGGCATTTTTGATGATGGAAGAATTGGCCTCCCCTCACCCCGAAGTTGTTTCTTGCACCGTTGAACCCGGGTTGGTGAAAACACGAGAACAAGCCCTTTTGCCGGCCCCGGATTTGCACCTGTCTCATGGGCGGGAGTACTCAAGTCAAACCTCCCCTAGTGCAGTTAAACTCTATCCAGCTAGCTCCAGACTAGGGCTCATATCATTATTCATGCCCTCCCTCAACCTTTCCCCACCGGGACAAACCGGTCCCCCCCCCCCCCGTGGGTTCCCCCTGCCTTTGCTTTCAACCAAAAATACACATCAGATTTGTTTACCGTTCTTATAACCAAAAAACATGCCTCCCCAGCCCCCCCCCTGCCTGGGGAATGAGTCTAACCGTCCGGTGGGCCCCCTTACCTCGGTAAGTCCCCATGAAATGCCCCTGAGAGGCTTGGTGAACATCACATTGCGCCTTCCCCCGTCGGAACCTGGACCCGTGTGCAGGTTTGCCATACCGGTCCCTAACAGGTCCAATCGACGAATGAGTCGGTCTCACCCGGTCCGGGGGTGTGCAACGGCAAGTTCCAAGCCCGCGATCTTATCGGGGCCTAGACATGACCGCATCAACTCCTGTATGTCCTCGATCTCCCAATGCGTCATCAGAACCGTCCACGAAAGGGGGGCTAGCGTGAGGACTGCCCTGTTCAAAATAGGGGATGGCCTACACATGTAAGTTCAGGCGCTTTCCACACATCGTCCCGCACACTCAACTGGCCGGACGGAAGCAACGGTTGTGCAAAATTAAAAAGCGGGGCTCAGCCCACAACCAGCCCTTTTGTGCTCTGGGTCCTGGACTTTCCTCAGACCGGCCGTTCCCCAGGTAGTGCAAGAATTGGAGTAGGTAAATACAATCGAGGTTCCACATACACGCCTTGAGGGGAGTCACAGGCACACCCCCAGGGTTTAATTCGGCTCCTGCACCGATCCTACACAGATATCGATATAATATGTACTGCCTTGTAACACACATAAATCAAAACAAAACTAGTGGCTAGTTTCAAGCTCCAATTCAATACTTAAGGTTTGCTGATAGAACAGGGTTGGGTGGTTTAGGGCCTGATCTACAGACAATGATGAGAGGGCGCGGGCTACCAGTCTAGTAGGCTGTGCCTGATCGTTGCACTCTTGTGCCACGGAGAACAGCCTCCTCTTGAACATCACAAAAAACCGAAGAAAGGCAATGCTTGTGTCGCATCGCGCACTGGCTGTAGGATGGCACATCACTCCAGGACGTACGCTGCCAATATGAGTAGATAGAAATGGGGATCCTAGTGGATAGGGTGAAACACGGGGGTGGATGTTTAAACCTATCCACTTTGGGAGTGTCCCCACACCTTCGGCGACTCGGAATCATAACTATATCAAAAATGGTCATACACACGCCGTGCGAGCACGGTGAGTAAGGCAAGATGAGAGCCTTTACCACCAACATCAGGCAATTGACGGCGTATTATGTGTCCCTGAGGATCCCTCAGTGCGATGAGTTCTTACCGTTTCTACGACAGCAGGGCGGTGGGGAATAGGCCATTTGTGGGGTCCCGAACAAGATTACAAAATCATGGGTTCGGGGAATATACTGTGTGGGGGGGCGGGGGGGTGGATGCCAAGAGGGACAAGAACAGTCTCATGCAGCAGGAATGTAAGTGTGCGGCTTCTGTAGCCAGGGGCGGACACTATGGGAACACGAGTGTGCACTCCCGCCCCACCTGGCAGGAACGCTAATACACACAGAGGTGAGCAATACTACTATCTTACACAGAGTCAACAAAATTCATCAGAATCACAATTCTTTTTTCCACACCCCTTCAACGACTGTGTTCCAGCCCAGCTTGCGGTCATTGCGTGAACCGCGGCGCCTCCCCGCGTGCCAAACGCAGTGAGAGACAATAGAACGGCCATTGTGAAATAGAATTATTCTTCACCAGAGGCAATGCTGACATCGGAACTGTAAACGCGCTTTACTCAACGGCGCGTGTACATAATAACGTATAGAAACGTAATTTTTTTTCTTTCCCCATTCAATGATCATTTATTACGTAAAATACAATTGTGGTTAGGATTGAGTGGTGTTATAATTGTTATGGTTGTTCTTTGTTGGTTTCCTTCGGAAGCATCTTGCTGTGCCCACTTTCCAACGTTCATTATCACTCATTCACTGCACACATCGAACGTCTCGTTATATGGGATGTTTGGGACAAATAAACCGTTGACGTCAATGACGCTGGTGCGACTATAAATTAGCCCAGACACACTCCCGCCTGCTCTAACTGTGTTAGATGACACTAAATAAGGCCCCAGACGACCCTACACCCGAAACCACTCTTTGGGACGCTCTCCGCACAAAGTGGTGAAGACAGTAAGGATTTGGCTGTGCCAATCCAAGCAAACAAGCGAATAATGCAAACCCACGTTATTGGACAAGATGAGGTTTGAAAACAGAGGCTGCATTTCCTATCAAAAAAAACAACTGCAAATAAATATGACAAAACAACGATGGAACAACATACTTTGACAACACGTCAGTGTTGGGCAACACCATAGGATTTCTAAGAGATGTCGACTAGATGAATTACACTCATACCATATAAACCATCTACACAGCAAACTGGTGTAACAGGCCGCTCTTGGCCGCTACAGGACTGCCGTTCCGAATACACTCAAGAACCTAAGCTAAATCCTTACGGCGAAGGAAATACGGCACATCTTGTGGATTGCACAGCGTACTGTAACAGCATGACATCAGAAATTCCTCACACTAGACGGTGGACCGTTACCAACACCTTGAAATACAGTAGACTCCTGTTATCAAATTCGCAAAGCATCGCATTATGACCATGCACCAACATGCACCATGGTTTCCCGCACAACATGGCGGTAAAATTGACATTAACATGACACTACGAAAATTAATTTTGCGCCATTACACATAACTTGCCTATGTGGTTGGTACTGCTCTACCAGCTGCAGAAACGTGTAGGGGCTACAAGTAAAGGGCACTAGGACCTATTGCGAATATTTATAAGCACAGGGACAATATCTATCCATTGCCACGAGTGACGTACAATTGAATTCTTAGACCTCCCTACATGCAGTTGTGTTCATATTATGTCAGTGAGGGTGCTGGTGTGTTATACCTTTGCGCGTACATACACAAGCGGTAGTTGTACTCTATGCCAATAAAGTGTTTTAAAAAATTGACGTATATTCTATTAAAAATAAAAAAATTAGAGAGGAGAGAAAGGAGAAGATATAGAGAGAGGAGAAGGGAGATCCAAAGATAGAGAGAATTCGCCCAAGGGAGAGAGAGATGAGATGAAGAGGAGATTATAGGTAGGATAGAAAGGGAAGAGGGGAAAGGGGGGGGACCTAATGGGGAGAAAAAGGACAGAAGGGATCTATATAGAGAGAGGGATATAGAGTGGATTATAGAGAGGGATATATAGAGATAGAGAATAGATATATATCTATGAGAGAGGGAGAGAGAGAAAGATAGAGAGAGAGGGGGAGAGCGGGGAGATAGAGAGATGGAGATGGAGATAGATAGAGAGATGGATAGAGGGATAGATAGATAGATAGATAGATAGATAGATAGAGATGATGATAGATAGATAGATGAGAGAGAGAGAGAGATAGAGATAGAGAGAGATATATATAGATATATCAATATATATCTAGGAATTAGAGAGAGAGGGAGAAGAGATCGAGTGAGAGCCTGTATTTCATCGGCAAGGTAGAGACCATGTTCCACGTGTATATGGAGTGTGTAAGGTTGCTGCCCGTGTACGAATATCTGAAGGGGCTGCTCCTCAAGATCTGGTTACATTTTAGGTCCCATGATCCTGGAGTTTGGGCACAAGGCAGGGAGTGGGGAGGGCCGGCCTCAACCCCACTCGCTCCCCTTGGCCCCGCCCACAGCCACGCTCCTCCCGTGGGGGCTATGGGTTAGTGGGTGCAATTTGCATTGTGGAACGGGTTGCGTTGGGGGACCAGGCCTCCCGTGTGACAGGGACCCAATGGGGAGCAAACCCAACGGGTCTGCACTTGGACTAGTTATTCTTATTTTTTGTTATTTTCGGCAAAGTTCATCCCTTCTGTCTCACTTTCACCTTTGTTACTATCTTCATTTTTTTTGCTATTGTTTTGGGCGACGTTTGGATTGTGTTTTTCAGTGAGTCGAGCAAGCTGCTGACCTTAACTGGGCTGATGAGCACCTGGATCAGGATGGTGTGCAGGTAGAAATTCGTTTATCTTGGGCATAGACACTGTGGGCCGAAGGGCCGGCTCCTGTGTACTGCTCTGGGTTGTGTTTTGTTTTTGTTTTGTAAGCGGTGCAGAAGGAGGCCATTCGGCCCTTTCGAGCCAGCACCGCCATTCATTGTGATCATGGGGGGAGGCGCAGGGGGGAGATTGTGAGCGCGCATTCCAGGGGGGGCAAGAGGACGCGAGAGAGGGGCGGTGGGGGGGGGGGGGGGGGGTTGCGAAAAGAGATGTGTCCATAAATTAATACATTTTGTTCTTGGCTTGATAGCTAATAATTGATTTTTATGATGGGATTCTGTTAAAGAAAAATAGGTGGTATCAATCTGAAACCAAAGGATGATTGCTACACAATGCAACAATGATCATTTAGCATCAGGGGGACTCTCCACGGCGTGCATGAGTGTTATCCATTCATTATTTCCTATGTTCAATTACATCTGTCAGCCCTGATGGAATATCAACAACACCCTGCCTTTGACTCGGCGAGAGAGAGGGGGAGAGAGAGAGAGAGAGAGAGAGAGAGAGAGATAGCGAGCGAGAGAGAGAGGGATGGCGAGAGAGAGAGAGAGAGAGAGAGAGAGAGAGAGAGAGAGAGAGAGAGAGAGAGAGTTCAGAGAGAGAGAGAGAGTCCATCCTCATTCCTGTTTCTATCAAAACAGTTGGTGTTGTTAACGATTATGCGTATGCGGCTTGAATCATAACAATAATGCTTTGAGAATTTGAAAAGTTTGCACTTTAAGGAGGTAGTTGTTGGACTTGACTTGGGCTTGATTTCCAACCACACTGTGTGGGTGCATTGTAAATGGTATGAATTGAGTGAATGCAGTTGAACAAAGGGATCTAGGAATAACTGTGCATAGTTTCCTGAAGGTGGAATCTCATGTAGATAGGGTGGTTAAGAAAGCTTTTGGTATCGTGGCTTTTATAACTCCGGAGCACTGAGTATCTAAGTTGGTATTACTGTTTAAAATAGTATTTGCAGGTGAGAGCCATTCTGGAAGTATTGTGTACAATGTTTGGTCGCCTAATTAATAAGGAAGGAGTGTCTAACAAAATTGAGAGAGTACAGAGGAATGTTTTTGAGAATGTTGCCCTGGATTTTCAGCAAACTAAGTTACAGACAAAGATTGAACAAGTTAGATCTTTATTCTTTTGGACGCGCAGACAGGGTTAAGGTGGGGACTTGATAGAGGTCTTTAAAATGATGAGAGGGATAGACAGAGTTGAACTGGATAGCTGCCTTTTCTCCATTGAGAGTAGGGAAGATTCAAACACCCCCGAGGACATGACTTGCAAAATTAAGGGACAGAGGTTTTGGATAAGGGGTAAATGTAATGGAGGGGGAACCTTCTTTACTCTCATAGAGTGGTAGCTTGTGTGGAATCCGCCCCCCCCAGCTTCCAGTTGGAATGGTAAGAGGCAGTTTCGAATTGGTATTATCATTTCAAAATAAATTGGAAGGTATATGTGACGGGAAAGGAATGGAGGGTTTATGTGTCTGAGTGCAGCAGTAGATGGGACTAGGGGAAAATGAGTGTTCGGCATGGACTTGATGGGCCTTAGCAAAGCAAGCTCTGGTCTGCCAGAGGGGCGCATCAGCAACGCCAAGGACTGCTCTCCGCCGCCCAACCATGGACTGTTTACCCCCTCCTACCATCGCGGGAGTGGCGCTTACCGGTCTCGCTCCGTTGCCGAACCAGCAGGTCCTAGGAACAGCTTCTTTTTCCGGCGGCTGTCGTCTACTAAACAAACGTACCTAGGTGACTGCCAATCACCCCCCCCCCCCCCCCCCGGACACTTATTATTTATTTTTTTATTCAAATCGTTTGCTATGTCACTCTTCAAGGGAGATGCTAAATGCATTTCGTTGTCTCTGTACTGTACACTGACAATGACAATTAAAATTGAATCTGAATCTGAATCTGAGATGGCCTGTTTCCGTCCCGTAATTGTGTCATATCTGTTATATTGCATCTTAGGTCACGGCTCTGTGACATTTCTATCACATGTCCTACCGATTTCATCCCGGCGTCCCTCTATTCCTGGCTGTAGAGGCTTTGTTTGCAGATCCCATACCCAAATGCCATTCTCGGTGTCTTTCCTTTGAGAAACGCCCACTTACAAGAGATCCAGCTGTATCAAGACTGAAATGAAGTACGGGAAATCAGTAACTGGCATTGCAGCAATAAAGTCTTTGAGCTGCGAAGTTAATTTAATAACATGTTAAATTATTAAAAATAGCACC
>NW_026575308.1:230000-342797 GCF_028641065.1 Leucoraja erinaceus | reverse complement strand
GAGGGAGGGTAGATGTAGGCCTGTGGCAAGGACCTACGGTAACGGAGGAAATGAAGGACATTCACATGCAGGAAATGCTATTGGGTAGAACTGGTGGGACTTAAGGGATGATATATTCCCATGGCCTAAGGCTCTGCATCCCAGAGTATTTAAGGAAGTGACTCTAGAATTATTGGACACTTTGGTGATCATTTTCCAATGTTCTCTCGATTCAGGATCAGTTCCTTTGGACTGGAAGGTAGATACTTTTTTATGAAAGGAGGAAGAGAGAAAACAGGGAATTATTGACTAGTTAGGCTGCCATCCGCGGTGTGGAAGATGCTGCAGTCAATAATAAAAGATGAAATAGCGGCACATTTGTACAGCAGTAACAGGATCGGTCCGAGTCAGCATGGATTTACGATGGGAATTGATGTTTGACTAATGTTCTGGAATTTTTTTGCGGATTAAATAGAAAATGGTAATGGGAGAGCCAGTGGATGTAGTGTATCCGGATTTTCAGAAAGCCTTTGATAAGGTCCCACATTGGCGATTAGTGGGCAAACGTTGAGCACATGCTAATTGGGGCAGGGTACTGACGTGTATAGAAAATTGGTATGCAGACAGGCAACAAAGGGAAGGGATTAACTGGTCCCATTCAGAATGGCAGGCATTGACAAGTGATGTACCACAAGGCTCGGTGCTGGAACTGCAACCAATTACAATATACTTGGATGATTTAGATGAGGGGATTGGGGGTAACATTAGCACATTTGCAGATTACACAAAGCTGGGCGTTCGCGTGTAATGTGAGGAGGATGCTATGAGGAAGCAGGTTGATCGGACAGGTTGGGTGAATGTACAGATGCACTTTAGTGTGGATACATTTGAGGTTATCCACTTTGGTGGCAAAAAACAGGAAGGCAGACTATTGTCTGAATGGTGTCAAGTTAGGATATGGGGAAGTACAACGATATCTGGGTGCCCTTGTTCTTCAGTCACTGAAGGTAAGCGTGAAGGCACAGCAGGCAGCGAAGGGACCTAATTGCATGTCGGCCTTTTTAACAAGAATAGGTGAGTATAGGAGAAAAGATGTCCTCCTGCAGTTGTACGTGCCCCGAGTATTGTTTGCAGTTTTGGTGTCCAAATCAGAGGAAGGACATTCTTCCTATTGAAGTACTGTAACATAGTATAAAGGGGATTAAATCCCGGGATGGCGGCACTGTCGTATGCTGAAAGAATAGAACGACTAGGCTTGTATACACTGGAATTTAGAAGGATGTGAGGGCATTTTATGGGAACGTGTAAGATTATTAAGGGTAACCAACACCCGCAGGTCAACAGAGCTGAAACTCAGAAAGCATTGAGGCCTCATGCTTCCCCATCTCGTGTACACCAGGCTGGTCAAATCCCTTCTCGCAAAGCCTTCCTTGCTGAAGCGGAACCTCTATTTTGCCATATGGCTTATGACGAACACCCTTTGAATCGTAAACAACACTTTGCACCTGAGACAGGACCTGCTAGTGTGATCGACTTCGCCAAGGACTTAGCAAGAAGAGAACTCGTGGGCTCACTAAATTCGATGATAGACCTGAGAGATTTAAGAGCATGGCAATCATCCTTTATCAACGCAACTCTGGCTTAGATCTCATTGCTAGCGAAGAGTTAGATCTCTTAATAAGGTGGTTAGGCAAAGAAACGTCAGATCATGTCGGAAGAATTCGCTCAGCGCATGTTACCGACCCATATGCTGCTCTTCAGCCGGTATGGGACAGGCTCCTGGATTGTTACGCCGCTCCAGAGGTAATAGAGAGTTCTCTATTCAGAAAGTTGGATAGCTTCCCCCGTACAACCAGTAAGGATCACAATAAACTACGAGTACTCGGAGATTTGCTTATGGAGTTCCAGGCTGCTAATGAAGATGGATCCCTACCTGGTTTGACTTACTTGGGCACGGCCGTGGCATCAACACAATTGTGGATAAACTCCACCATGGCCTCCAGGAAAAATGGATCCCGTAGGTTACTAGAATGTTGCCTGGGTTTCAGCAACTAAGTTACAGAGAAAGGTTGAACAAGTTAGGGCTTTATTGTTTGGAGCGCAGAAGGTTAAGGGGGGACTTGGTAGAGGTTTTTAAAATGATGAGAGGGATAGACAGAGTTGACGTGGAAAAGCATTTCCCACTGAGAGTAGGGAAGATTCAAACAAGGGGACATGACATGAGAATTAAGGGACTGAAGTTTAGGGGTAACATGAGGGGGAACTTCTTTACTCAGAGAGTGGTAGCTGTGTGGAATGAGCTTCCAGTGAAGGTGGTGGAGGCAGGTTCGTTTTTATCATTTAAAAATAAATTGGATAGTTATATGGATGGGAAGGGAATGGAGGGTTATGGTGTGAGCGCAGGTATATGGGACTAGGGGAGATTATGTGTTCGGCACGGACTAGAAGGGTCGAGATGGCCTGTTTCCGTGCTGTAATTGTTATATGGTTATATGGTTATATGGTTCAAAGTATAAAGAGGAGCAACGTGCCTGCTTCCCACCATTCTCCTTCTTCACGCAGTTCATCTGTGGAGAGGCAAGAACTAGAAACGGACCCGAGTTTTGCCTTTTCAAGCAATGTTAATAGTCCTTCCAAGTATGAGAAGCCTACCCAGAGACAGAATAATCCAGGAACCCCCATATACGTTCACAAGACTGACATCGCTACCACAGCTATAGATAATACAGACAAAACAGTGCACAGCAATGACCCAGCGAAGATTTGTCCCATTTACGGCAAACCTCATTCCCTCGCCAAATGTAGAGTTTTGATAGCCAAGCCCATAGATGAGCGTAAAACCTACATTAAGGAGAACGGCATATGCTTCAGGTGTTGCTCCTCGTCTTCCCACTTTGCCAAAGACTGTGAGAAAGTTCTCAAATGCAGCGAATGCGAAAGCGACCACCACAGCACAGCAAAGCTTGCAGGCCCTGCCCCCTGGATCTCTAAGCCCCCCACTCAAGAGCCAGAGCCTACAGCACAAGAGAACGACAGTCTCAACCTTCCAACCACAATCATTTCCCATTGCACTGAGGTATGTGGCCCTGGCCTTTCAGCTCGTTCTCGCTCCAATATAAGCCTGGTAAAGATATACCCACTTGAGCAGCCTGAAAGCTCAATCACAGTGTACGCAATTTTTGATGATTAGAGTAATCGCTCTTTAGCGTGGTCAAGTTCCTTTGATCAGTTTGGGATGAAAGTACCCATTCCCTACTCACTGAAAACCTGTGCAGGAGTAATGGAAATGACAGGCAGAGAAGCAGATGGCTTCCAGGTTGAGGCTGTGAATGGACGGATAGTAATTGATCTCCCTCCACTCATCGAGTGTGATGGAATTCCGGATAATAGGACAGAGATACCAACACCGGAGGCAGCTTGTCAACTCACTGTGCAGCTCACATCCCAGAACTAGATCCAAATGCTCGGATTCTACTCTTGCTGGGAAGAGATATCCTCAGAGTACACAAGGTGAGGCAACACGCCAATGGGCCAGGCAACACTCCCTTTGCACGGAGACTGGACTTAGGCTAGGTCCTCATAGGTGGTGTTTGCGTTGGGGATGTGCATAAGCCAAGCATCAGCACTTTAAAGACGTACATCCTTGACAATGGTCGACCCTCGTTCCTCACCCCCTGCCAGAACCAAATATATCTCGGATCCGTCCTCATTCTCACCTATGGGCTAAGACGTGCTGCTCAGGAAGGTGAGAATGTGGACGGATCCGATACACGTCGCTTTGTGGAGAGACAGTTTTACGTAGATGATGGGCACATCTCTTTGCCCACAGAGTCCAAGGCCATCGATCTGCTGAAACGAGCTCAAGCATGTCTTGCTCAGTCAAACCTGAAGCTGCACAAAATCGCTTCAAACGGTGCTGCAGTCATGAAAGCCTTCCTCGTTGAAGACCTGGCAGAAGGCATAAAGCGTATTTCCTTGACTGATGAAGCGCTACCAATGCAAAGAAGCCACGGACTGTACTGGGAAATGGAGACTGGCACATTCACCTAGAAAGTCTCTGCAGAAGAAACACAATTTATTCGACGTGGATGTTTGGCCAGAGTGAACAGCCATTTTGATTCACTCGGTTTCGAGGCACCAGTGACCATACTAGGAAGGGCACTACTGCGTGAATTCTCCACCGTTGCGACTGGGACAGACTACTTCAAGAGAAAACGCTGGAGGAGTGGAAAACGTGGATAGCTTCGCTTCGAGACTTGAAGAATTTTCATATCTCACGCACCCCCCACTCTCTTCTTAGTGCTAAACACACAGAGTTGTACCTGTGTCTGATGCTTCCAACACATCCTTCGGTGCATTAGCCTACTTTAGAGTAATCTCCGAAAAAGGGCAATGCCATGTAGGATTTGTCATTCGGAAAGCTAACTTGACTCCTCAACCGGAACCTACGACACCTAGGTTTGAACTCTGTGGAGCGGTACTGGCGGTGGAGATGGCGGACCTAATACTGGATGAGATTGACCTCAAACCTGAAGCAGTCAAGTTCCACTGTGATAACAAGGTAGTCCTGTTGTACAATGACAGCAGACGTCTCTTTATCTATATACATACAGGGTTAGACGCATTCGACAGACTACACGCCCGGAACAGTGGCACTATGTGCCGACAGATCAAAATCCAGCGGATCTTGCAACAAGTTCAGTGTCTGCATCACAGCTTGCTAACATTTCATGGTTTACTGGACCTGCATTTCTATACACGCCGCCAGAATGTTCTCTTGAAGTGCAAGAGTCCTTTCAGTTGATTGATCCAGAGCTAGATGTCGAAATCCGTCCACAAGTCACGTCTCATTACTCAAACAATGCAGAGCCAACTTACCTCCCAGCGTTTCCAACGTTTCTCCACCTGGAATTCTCAGAGTTGTGGTACTTCTCATTCATGTGGCTCGATCCTTCAGGTCAGATTACTCTAGTGCCTCTGATAAATGCAAAGGTTGGCATTGGTGTGACAAGCTTTGCACTCTGGAGGGGTTGTCTGCCGCTAGAAATATCACCATCAAGGCTGCAAAGAAGGTGACCTATGCTGAGGAGTTCAGTAAACACACAGGGAACATAGAACTGCCTCGATCCAGACCACTTGTGAAGTTGAATCGAGTGATCCAGGATGGTGTCCTTAAAGTCGGTGGACGCCTAACACATGCACCTCTGGACCAAGCCGAAAGGAGTCCTCTCATCCTGGGGAAACAAAGCCACGTCACCAAGCTATTAGTGCAGCAACATCACAAAGAAGTAAAGCACCAGGGCCGCCAGTTCACAGAGGGAGCCACCAGGGCGGCAGGTCTGTGGATTATCGGTGGCAAGCGACTTATCAGATCCGTTTTGCATGATTGCATCACATGTCGCAAGCTCAGGGGTAAGATGGAGAAACAGAAGATGGCTGACCTCCCTCGGGAACGCCTCAATATAACCGACATATGTTGGTTTGGATGTATTTGGACCTTGGACAGTGGTCACTCGGCGAACAAGAGAAGGTGCAGCTCAAAGCAAGCGTTGGACGATTCTCTTTGCATGCATGAGTACCCGAGCGGTACATATTGAAGTGATAGAGTCCATGGACACTTCCAGCTGTGGATTAGGAAGCAACAGTAAGATTGGCTCTAGCCCAAGTGGGAGGAGAGAAGCGTGTCAGAAGGGGGGGGGAGGGTGGAAAACCATTGAAAAGGAGAGGCAAAGCACAGGCAGACTTTACTCAGAGCTGTTGTGTATTTAGAAGCAACAGCAACAAAGATAAGCAGGAGAAAACACTAATTGGCTCTAGCCCAAGTGGGAGGAGAGAAGTGAGTCAGAAGGGGCAAAAACAGTTGAAAACTGAGGAATTTGGATTGTAAATTGGTAAATTAAGCAATTTATCGGTCAATATAAGCAAGCCGGCTCTTAGCGTGCGGCAGTGAGTGAGCGGCCTTGTGAGGGAAGTGCCCTGTGAGAAAAGTGCAAGTCTTTGGCTCGAGAGTCTTCGGCGAGGAGGCTGAGGAGAGGAGGCTACGCAAAACGCCGAAGAGGGAGAGACGATAGAAGGAGATGTCAAGAAAGCTGATTCAGTGTGATGTTTGCAGTATGTGGGAGGTCAATGACACTGCTGGTGCCTCTGGCTGCTACAAATGTAAGAAGTGCGTCCAGCTACAGGTCCTGAAGGACCATGTTGGGGAACTGGAGAAGCAAGTGGATGAAACTGAGAAACTGAGTCATTCCTCGACAAGTCCTACAGTAAGATTGTTACACCTAAGGTACTGGAAGAGAGAAGGTGGGTGACGGTGACCAAGGGAGGGACGCATGGAATGCAAACGTCCGCGGGTGCTGTGCCTCTTGTGAACAGGGTCACCCACTGAGAAGCTGCCGGGTCAGAAGACGTTACTACACCGAGCAGCAGGCTGGCTTGCGAAGCAAAAACCAAAGAGACCAACGTCAGACAACGCCATTGTAGTGGGAGAATCCATTGTGAGTGGTGCGGACATGGGTTTCCGCGGCAACAGACGGGATTCGAGGATGGTGTGCTGCCTTCCTGGTGCCACGATCCAGGATGTCACGGACAGAATAAAGACAATCCTCAAGGGCGAAGGTGAACAGCCGGAAGTGGTAGTGCATGTCGGCACAAACGATGTCGGAAAGAAGGGGATTGCTTTTCTGCAGTGTGACTTCAGAGAGGTCCGAAAAATGATGAAAAGCAGGTCCTCTAGGGTTGTCATCTCCGGTTTGCTTCCAGTTCCTCGTGCTGGCGAGAACAGGAACAGGGAGATACGGGACCTGAATGTGTGGCTGAGGAACTGGTGCACTGGGACCTGTTTTGGAGTAAGGGGGAACTGTACAAAAGGGACGGATTGCATGTGAAGAGGTGGGGGACCAGCATTCTGGCAGTCAGGTTGGCCACTGCTATACGGGTGGTTTTAAACTGAATAAGGGGGGGGGGGGGGGGGTGTCAAATGGGATAATCGAGGATGGAGTTAAAGGGAAAGGGTTTCTTAAATGTGTGAGCGTGGAGACAGAGGGGTGTAAAATGCGGGTAGAAGCAATAGGTAGCAAGGTGAAAAGTAAAAGTGGCAGGCAGACAAGTCCAGGGCAAAAATCAAAAAGGGGCACTTTTCACCATAATTGTATAAGGGGTAAGAATGTTGTAAAAACAAGCCTGAAGGATTTGTGTCTCGAAGCAAGGAGCATTCGTAATACGGTGGGTGAGTTGAATGTGCAGGTAGCTATTAATATATTAAGATAGCTATTAAGCTATGATATATTTGGGATCACGGAGACATGGCTCCAGCGTGACCAAGGCTGGGAGTTGAACATCCAGGGATATTCAATATTCAAGAGGGATAGACAGAAAGGAAAAGGAGGTGGGGTGGCGTTGCTGGTTAGACAGGAGATTAACGCAATAGAAAGGAAGGATAATAGCTTGGAGGATGTGAAATCGATATGGGTAGAATTGCAAAACAATAAGGGGCAGAACACGCTAGTGGGAGTTGTGTACCGGCCACCTAACAGTGGTTCTGTAGTTGGGGATGGCATCAAACAGGAAATTAGAAATGCGTGAAACAAAGGTAAAACAGTTATAATGGGAGACTTCAATCTACATATAGATTGGGTGAATCAAATTGTCATGGGTGGTGAGGAAGAGGATTTCTTGGAATGTGTGCGGGATAGTTTTCTAAACCAACATGTAGAGGAACCAAAGAGAGAGCAGGCTATTCTAGACCTGGTATTGCATAATGCGGAAAGGTTAGTTAGCAGTCTTGTTGTGCGTGGCGCCTTGGGCAAGCGTGACCATAATATGGTTGAGTTCTTCATTAGGATGGAGAGTGACATTGTTAATTCAGAAACAAGGGTCCTGAACTTAAAGAAAGGTAACTTTGAGGGTATGTGATGTGAATTGGCCAAGATGGACTGGCGATTGATTCTTAATGGATTGACAGTGGATATGCAATGGAAGGCATTTAAAGACTGCATGGATGAATTACAACAATTGTTCATCCCAGTTTGGCAAAAAAATAAATCAGGGAAGGTAGTGCATCCGTGGATAACAAGGGAAATCAGGGATAGTATCAAAACTAAAGATGAAGCGTACAAATTAGCCAGAAAAAGCAGCCTACCAGAGGACTGGGAGAAATTCAGAGACCAGCAGAGGAGCACAAAGGGCTTAATTCGGAAAGGGAAAATAGATTATAAAAGAAGACTGGCAGGGAACATAAAAACTGACTGCAAATGCTTATATATATATGTGAGGAGAAAAAGATTAGTTAAAACAAATGTAGGTCCCTTGCAGTCAGAAACGGGTAAATTGATCATAGGGAACAAGGACATGGCAGACCAATTGTGTAACTACTTTGGTTCTGTCTTCACTAAGGAAGACATAAAAAATCTGTCGGAAATAGCAGGGGACCGGGGTTCAAATGAGATGAAGGAACTGAGTGAAATCCAGGTTCGCCGGGAAGTGGTGTTAGGTAAATTGAACGGATTAAAGGCCGATAAATCCCCAGGGCTAGATAGGCTGCATCCCAGAGTACTTAAGGAAGTAGCCCCAGAAATAGTGGATGCATTAGTGATAATTTTTCAAAACTCTTTAGATTCTGGAGTAGTCCCTGAGGATTGGAGGGTAGCTAATGTAACACCACTTTTTAAAAAGGGAGGGAGACAGAAAACGGGGAATTACAGACCAGTTAGTCTAACGTCGGTAGTGGAGAAACTGCTATAATCAGTTATTAAAGATGGGATAGCAGCACATTTGGAAAGTGTTGAAATCATTGGACAAAGTTAGCATGGATTTATGAAGGGTAAATCATGTCTGACGAATCTTATAGAATTTTTCGAGGATGTAACTAGTAGAGTGGATAAGGGAGAACCAGTGGATGTGTTATATCTGGACTTTCAGAAGGCTTTCGACAAGGTCCGACATAAGAGATTAGTATACAAACTTAAAGCACACGGTATTGGGGTTCAGTATTGATGTGGATAGAGAACTGGTTGGCAGACAGGAAGCAAAGAGTAGGAATAAACGGGTCCTTTTCAGAATGGCAGGCAGTGACTAGTGGAGTACCGCAAGGCTCAGTTCTGGGACCCCAGCTATTTACGATGTATATTAATGATTTGGACGAGGGAATTTAATGCAACATCTCCAAGTTTGCAGATGACACGAGGCTGGGGGGCAGTGTTAGCTGTGAGGAGGATGCTAGGAGGCTGCAAGGTAACTTGGATAGGCTGGGGGAGTGGGCAAATGCATGGCAGATGCAGTATAATGTGGATAAATGTGAGGTTATCCACTTTGGTGGCAAAAACAGGAAAGTAGATTATTATCTGAATGATGGGCGATTGGGAAAGGGGGAGATGCAACGAGATCTGGGTGTCATGGTACACCAGGCATTAAAAGTAGGCATGCATGTGCAGCAGGCAGTGAAGAAGGCGAATGGTATGGTAGCATTCATAGCACAAGGTTTTGAGTATAGGAGCAGGGAGGTTTTACAGCAGTTGTACATGGTCTTGGTGAGACCACACCTGGAGTATTTCGTACAGTTTTGGTCCACTAATCTGAGGACATACATTCTTGCCATAGAGGGAGTACAGAGAAGGTCCACCAGACTGATTCCTGGGATGTCAGGACTTTCATATGAAGAAAGACTGGATAGACTCGGTTTGTACTCGGTAGAATTTAGAAGATTGATGGGGGATCTTATAGAAACTTACAAAATTCTTAAGGGTTTGGCCAGGCTAGATGCAGGAAGATTGTTCCTGATGTAGGGGAAGTCCAGAACAAGGGGTCACAGTTTAATGATAAGGGGGACATCTTTTAGGACCGAGATGAGGAAAACGTTTTTCACACAGAGAGTGGTGAATCTCTGGAATTCTCTGCCGCAGAAGGTAGTTGAGGCCAGTTCATTGGCTATATTTAAGAGGGAGTTAGATGCGGTCCTTGTGGCTAAAGGGATCAGGGGGTATGGAGAGAAGGCAGGAACAGGATTCTGAGTTGGATGATCAGCCATGATCATATTGCATGGCGGTGCAGGCTCGAAGGGGAGAATGGCCTACTCCTGCACCTATTTTCTATGTTTCTATCTATGTTTCTATGTTAAAGGGTTGACGGTAGATATGCAATGGAAGGCATTTAAAGACTGCATGGATGAGCTACAACAATTGTTCATCCCCGTTTGGTAAAAAAATAATCAGGGAAGGTAGTGCATCCGTGGATAACAAGGGAAATCAGGGATAGTATCAAAACAAAACATGAAGCATACAAATTAGCCAGAAAATGCAGCCTATCAGAGGACTAGGAGGAATTCAGAGTCCATCAGAGGAGGACAAAGGGCTTAATTAAGAAAAGGAAAATAGATTATGAAAGAAAACTGGCAGGGAGTATAAAAACTGACTGCAATTGTTTTTATAGATATGTGAAGAGAAAAAGATTAGTTAAAACAAATGTATGTCTCTTGCAGTTAGAAATAGGCGAATTGATCATGGGGAACAAGGACATGGCAGACCAATTGAATAATTACTTTGGTTCTGTCTTCACTAATGAATTCATAAATAATCTGCCGGAAATAGCAGGGGACCGGAGGTCAAATGAGATGGAGGAACTGAGTGCAATCCAGGTTAGCCGGGAAGTTGTGTTACGTAAATTGAATGGATTAAAGGCCGATAAATCCCCAGGGCCAGATAGGCTGCATCCCAGAGTACTTAAGGAAGTAGCACCAGAATAGTGGATGCATTATTGATAATGTTTCAAAACTCTTTAGATGCTGGAGTAGTTCATGAGGATTGGAGGGTAGCTAATGTAACCCCACTTTATAAAAAGGGAGGGAGAGAGAAAACGGGTAATTACAGACCAATTAGACTAACATCGGTAGTGGGGAAACTGCTAGATTCAGTTATTAAAGATGGGATAGATGCACATTTGGAAAGTGGTGAAATCATTGGACAAAGTCAGCATGGATTTACGAAAGGTAAATCATGTCTGACGAATCTTATAGAATTTGTCGAGGATGTAACTAGTAGAGTGGATAAGGAACACCAGTGGATGTGTTATATCAGGACTTTCAGAAGGCTTTCGACAAGGTCCCACATTAGAGATTAGTATGCAAACTTAAAGCACACGGTATTAAATGGTTCAGTATTGATGTGGATAGAGAACTGGCTGGCAGTCAGGAAGCAAAGAGTAGGGGTAAACGGTTCATTTTCACAGTGGCAGGCAGTGACTTGTGGGGTACCGCAAGGCTCAGTGCTGGCGCCCCAGCTATATACAATATATATTAATGATTTGGACGAGGGAATTGAATGCAACATCTCCAAGTTTGCGGATGACACGAAGCCGGGGGGCAGTGTTAGCTGTGAGGAGGATGCTAGGAGGCTGCAAGGTGACTTGGATAGGCTGGGTGAGTGGGCAAATGCATGGCAGAGGCAGTATAATGTGGATGAATGTGAGGTTAGTGAAGAAAGCGAATGGTATGTTAGCATTCATAGCAAAAGGTTTTGAGTATAGGTGCTCTACTGCAGTTGTACAGGGTCTTGGTGAGACCACACCTGGAGTATTGCATACAGTTTTGATCTCCTAATCTGAGGGAAGACTTTATTGCCATAGAGGGAGTACAGAGAAGGTTCACCAGACTGATTCCTGGGATGTCAGGACTTTCATATGAAGAAAGACTGGATAGACTCGGCTTGTACTCGCTAGAATTTAGAAGATTGAGAGGGGATCTTATAGAAACTTACAACATTCTTAAGGGGTTGGACAGGTTAGATGCAGCAAGATTGTTCCCGATGTTGGGGAAGCCCAGAACAAGGGGTCACAGTTTAAGGATAAGGGGGGAATCTTTTAGGACCGAGATGAGGAAAACATTTTTCACACAGAGAATGGTGAATCTCCGGAATTCTCTGCCACAGAAGGTAGTTGAGGTCAGTTCATTGGCTATAATTAAGAGGGAGTTAGATGTGGCCCTTGTGGCTATGGAGAGAATGCAGGTACAGGGTACTGAGTTGGATGATCAGCCATGATCATATTGAAAGGCGGTGCATGCTCGAAGGGCCGAATGGCACCTATTTTCTATGTTTCTATGTTTCTATTAACGCCCTCCGCCGGTTCCTCGCCATCCATGGACCAGCAAAACAGCTTAGATCCGTCAACGGAACACATTTCATCGGGGCTAATAGAGAGCTGAAGATGGACAAGGACTGTACCGTGCAGCCACATATCCACAGGTACTTAAGTCAGCAGGGATGCACTTGTGAGTTCAACCCCTCTCGCGCTTCACACATGGGAGGGGCCTGGGAACGTTTGATTGACGTCTCACGCAGAATCCTGGACTCCATGTTGCTACAGCGGAAGCCACTCCACCTCACTTACGTAGTCCTTTGTACCCTCATGAATGAAGTATCAGCAATCATCAATGCTAGACCATTAGTGCCAATCTCTTGTGATCCGGACTTACCATTCCTCCTAACTCCTGCAATGGTGCTTACCCAGAAGTCCGGCGTCCCAGCTCCTCCAAGCCATTTCACATGAAAAGACCTCTTCAAGAGCCAATGGAGGCAGGTACACACCTTGGCCAATGAGTTGCGGGTTCGCTGGAGACGGGAGTACTTGCTAACTCTGCAGAGCACACGTAAATGGAATGAGACCCGCAGAGATCTGCAAACTGGAGACATTGTGCTTTTGAAAGACAGCCAGCTGTCCCGTAACCAATGGCTATGGGATTAGTTACCTCTGTTTTCCCAAGCAATTATGGCAAAGTGCGGAAGATAGAGGTCAGGACAGCTTCTCAAGGCGCCTCTAAGAGCTACATGAGACCTGTCCCTGAAGTCATTCTTCCCCTTCCTGAGGGTCAAGGATCCTGAGGTTACTTTAGCTGATGTAAGCAATGGCATCAATCGATGTCGGGCGGTATTCTGTCCTCTGCTTGAATGTTTGTGCAATAGCGCCATCTGTTGGACCTTTATTGTGAAAGGTCAGTTGCACACAGGAAGTAGGAAGCAGGAAGTAGTTTGTCTTTGTTTGTCTGTCATGTTTTAACATCAGAAGCAATCCATTCCCATCCAAGCTTGTTACGCTTAAGAAAGCAATGGCTGTAAGTTCATATTGTTTGGAAAGCTATATTGGAGAGTATTTATGGCAGATGATGTTTAACTCCATTGCATTTGTGAATGTTCAGATTGCTAGCAGGTGGCCATTTTGTAGCACCTTAACAAACAAAGAATAGGATTTGCAGTGGCATTAGATGGTTTTAAGCATATTGTTTATTATATATTTGCCCTATATGTTTCACAGTATTAGAAGATTTGTTTATTTCTATCTAAATGTATATTTCTGCAAAGGAGAGGAATTTGTGTATCTTTTTCCTTTATAAGTTTCTCTCGTTTTTCAATAATAAGAATGTGACAGCTCTGGAAAGTCATTAAACATAAAAGCTGAGATGCTAACTTCCTGACTCGCGTTTGATTATTGAATCGAGTTTGGCTGGCTGTCAATCTACTTTCTACTGTTAACAATCACGTAGTGAGGAGAGTTACATATATTTTTGGGTCTCAGCCGTAATTAAGATGACAACTGGACACCGCGAGAAAGCCCGATTCAGGGTAAACACAAAATCCTCTCCAGTAATCTATATTTCCCTTCTTAAATAAAAGAACAACACTAGCACCCGTCCAGTCTTCCGGAACATTGCCTGTGGTTAGAAAGGATGAAAGACCTTTGGCAAGGTTCCTGCAGCCCCTTTGTTGATTCTGTCAATATTAGATCGGTCGTGTCATGCTCATCCACTTTAAATGCTCTGCATGGAACTCAATACCACCACTTTCCTGATCTCAGGATGCCCCAGTGTTCCACTATACCCTCCACTGTTATCACTATCTCCATGCCTTTCTCGTTGTTCACTACGGAAGAACCAATTTAGTAGCTTGTTCTCAACCCCTGCTCCAAGCATTAATTACCTTCTTTAACTGGAGGACTTGGAGACAATTGACGTGAAAAATGTGTGATTCCTTTAGACCATGCAACAAAAGGTTGTTAAATAGATGCATTATGATTGATTCTTCATATATTATTTCAGAACATGGCTATATGGGGTATACCATACCTGCGCTAACGTGAGTCTAGAGTTGAAATTTATCAGGTTGTAAAGATTTAATGGTTTGTAGTCTGGTACCGAGTAACTAGATTTGTTCGATATGTGTGATGAAATCTAAAGTTTGGCCCCTCTGCTGTAAATAACAAATCCGCAGAATAGCCCCGTTTCACCCGGTGAAAAACGATAATCTCCGAGTGAGGGGAAGCGGCAGGGATAATAGCAAATATAAGACACAGAGAGTGACTACGGAGGAAAGAAAAATTACAACTAAAACAACGGTATGTGCTCTTTATTTGAATATATTTGCGACAGATATTGATGTGCTGCCGTTACAATGCGTCCTACGATCTCCCAACTATAGACAGAGCTGGTTGCCGCTTGTTGCCGTGACCAAGACTGCCTGCTCAGATTCCAGATTCCAGAATGTCCAAACAATTAGGTTGAAACTAAAATGAGAAGGAACGGATGAACAATATGGAACATGGAACAGCACTTCCCATCTGCTCTCAAGATGGGAATTTCTATTACAGGACATACGAGGTGTAATTTTTATTTAGCAAACATGGTTTCTCCACTGCTGTCATAAAAGGACAGCTCACTCACGTCTCCTCAGTGTCCCTTAGTTCTGATTTTGCTCCTGCTCCGCAAGACGGAACAAGGATCGAATTACGTTGTATCTCATCTTTTACCCCACAAACCTCCACAAGCAACACATCCTGCGACATCTCCATCACTTCCAACATGATTAAAAAAAACAGCTACATCTTTTTTTGCCCAATAGTTTCCCCAATCAATCCTGCGAAACGACTCAAGTCAAATACTCTGCACACTTTGGAAGCGACCTTATGTGGCGACTATTTGGTTATTACATTGGGACTGTAAACAACACATGTCACTGACTTGTCATATGTTACATTAAAATATTCATGCCTTCATTCATTTATTTAACACCTGTCCCTTCACCTCCATACTCACCTCCATGCAGGGACACTAGCCGTCCTTCCACGTGAAACGGAAAATGAAGTGCACGACCTTTCAAGTCAAGTCAAGTCAAGTCAAGTCAAGTCAAGTCAAGTTTATTTGTCACATACACATACGAGATGTGCAGTGAAATGAAAGTGGCAATGCTCGCGGAACAACAAAACAACCAAACAAATTATAAACACAATCATAACACACATATTATTTTACATAATAAATAATAGAAGGAAAAAAAACGTTCTGTACAGTTAGTCCCTGGTGAGAAAGGCGTTTACAGTCCGAATTGCCTCTGGGAAGAAACTCCTTCTCAACCTCTCCGTTCTCACTGCATGGCAACGGAGGCGTTTGCCTGACCGTAGCGGCTGGAACAGTCTGTTGCAGGGGTGGAAGAGGTCTCTCATGATTTTGTTTGCTCTGGAGTTGCACCTCTTGTTGTATAGTTCCTGCAGGGGGGTGAGTGAAGTTCCCATAGTGCGTTCGGCCGAACGCACTACTCTCTGCAGAGCCTTCTTGTCCTTGGCAGAGCAATTCCCGAACCAGATGGTAATGTTCCCGGACAAGATGCTTTCCACCGCCGCTGCGTAGAAGCACTGGAGGATTATCGGAGACACTCTGAATTTCCTCAATTGCCTGAGGTGGTAAAGGCGCTGCCTTGCCTTACTCACCAGTGCTGAGGCGTGTGATGACCATGTCATATCCTCAGAGATGTGGACTCCCAGATATTTAAAACAGTTCACCCTATCCACAGGATCCCCATTTATACTCAATGGAGTGTACGTCCTCGGATGATGTGCCCTCCTAAAGTCCATGATCAGCTCCTTCGTTTTTTTGATGTTCAAGAGGAGGCTGTTCTCCTGGCACCAGAGTGCTAGATCAGCCACCTCCTCCCGGTAGGCCCTCTCATCATTGTCTGAGATCAGGCCCACCACCACAGTGTCATCAGCAAACTTAATTATTGAATTGGAGCTGAACCTAGCCACACAGTCATGTGTGTACAGGGAGTACAATAGGGGGCTGAGGACGCAACCTTGGGGCGATCCTGTGCTCAGGGTGAGGGACTTCGATGTATTCCCTCCCATCTTGACTACCTGGGGCCTGGCGGTGAGAAAGTCCAGGACCCAGGCACACAGTGTACCCAGTGTTCCCGATGTGGTGTCCTGCATATCCGTGAGTCCACATGTAGACTCTGTGATTATTCCGTTGTATGCCTGTGCTCGGCCTGCCAAGGCCTAGTGAATCTGTTGGTTCCTAACAATTTTCGATAATCTTCCCATCCCCGCACTGACCTTTCTGTCCTGGAGCTCCTCCATTACTAGAGTGTGGCCACGTGCTAACTCCTCTATTGCATCTCACGTTCGCATGGGTAACTTTCCCGCAAACGCAATGGACATTTAGTTCCCCAACTTTAGGTAACTGCAATCGTTCTTTCCCCACACTCGGATCGCATCCCCCTCTTCAGTGTCCCACCTGGACACGCATCCATTTCTGCCGGCCCCTCCCCTTACAATTATTTACATAACCCGAGCTGTCGAAAAGAAGGGTTTCAGTTATCTGAAGTTGGGGAACTCAATGTTCATACCGTTTGTTGGAAAGATACCCATTCGAATATGAGATGCAATTCATGCAGTTAGCACATGGCCTCACTCTAGTAATGGAGGAACCTCAGGACAGAAAGATGAATACGGGTATGGGAAGATTTGCGAAAATTGTTATTAACCGACAGATTCAATAGCCTTGGCAGGCCGAGCACACGTGGCAGGCCTAGTACAGCTCTTCAGCCCTTTGGAATGTATGGCTTTGTGGAGAGGATGGTGCGACGATAGGTGGAAGGACAGATGGTGTGAAAAAATAAAGGAGTTCACGATAGGACTTGGACCGCTGAAAATGGCAAATGGAATAAAGCATACCGTCGTGTAGTATTTAACACAGTAAAAGGACGTAGAATTTGTTTCTAGTCATTCAGAAATTGGAGGTGCAAAGGACCTTGTGAGTACTTGGAGCGGATTCACAAATGGCTAATTTGCAGCTTGGGTCGGTAGTAAGGAAGGCAAATGCAATTTTAGCATTCATTTCCAGCGGACTGGAATATAATAGCAGGTACAAAAGTAGATAATGCCGTGGTATATAAGGTCCCTGGTCAGACCGCATTTGGAATATTGTGAGCAGTTTTAGAGCTCATATCTGAGGAAAGGTGTGCCTGCGTTGAAGAAGGTCCAAACGAGGTTGACGAGAATAATCCCAGGTACATCGTGTATCTGTGCCGGAACTTGTTGCAGTTTGGAAGAGTGAGGGAGCATCTCATTGAAACCTACCGAATAATGAAGTTGGTGAAGAGCTTGTTTCTAGCTGTAGGATAGTCAAAGACCAGAAGGCACGACGTAAGAATAAAAGTGCCTTTAGAATAAAGATGAGTACGGATTTATTTAGGCAGAGGACAGTGAATCGATTACATTAATTGCCACAGACGGATGTAGTGGCCAAGTGATTAGGTATATTAAAAATAAAATAGATCGTTTCTTAATTTGTTAAGGGCGACCAAGGTTAAGCAGAGAAGGTAAAATAATATGGTTGAGCAGAAAAAATGACGAACAAAGATCAAATGCCCTAACAGTCCTGACGGGACAAAATGCCTAACTCCTCTCATAAGTGTCATGCGCTTATGTTCTTATTAGCCTTGTTTGTGATGTGTATGATTGCATCTTCAGAATTATCCCCAAGAGAAGAGCTTCTATAGTTGAATGTCGGATGACTGATTTAAATTTAGATGTCAACATCGCATTCCAAGTTACTGAAGTAATATGTTTGTTCAAGCAGCCACATATATCACGTATCCAGTTGTCACATAAGACTATATAAACTGGAACACTTTGGATTGAATCGACTCAGTGCACTTGATGACAACTGTGGATTTCAAAGTGCGTGCGGACTCTGCCAAACTCAGAAATGGGACATACATCAATCGCTCCGTCAGCATCAATTTTCTTCATATTCCTGGCGGCAACAGGAGTTACTGGTAATCTATCATATCAGATGTACATGCTGAATTCAGTATTACTTGTGTTATTATGTTTTATTTTGGTATTTCACAACCGTCGACTTATTTTCAGCCATTTAAAGATGGAAATGTATCTTCGTGACGCAGAATTAGAAGTACTATTATTATCTTATATAAATAAATGTGTTGTTCTGTACTTTTATCTGTACTTGTTCCATTTAATGATCTAAATTCAGGAAACGCGAACTAAAGTTATATTTAAAAGTTTGATGATGTGACATTGATTTGATCTTTTGTTCTCTATTGTGTTTCTCACTATGATATGGTTCACAACGACACAATTTAGTAGCACACATCTTCCAATTAATACATTGCTCTGTATTTTCATCATATTTGTTGGGGTGAGAGATTGCAACATTCACGTGGTCCACCCTGTTTCGACTAATCCAATCAACCGGACGTGCACAAACACATAGATCAAATGGAACAACTTGACCTACAACTTTAGGCTGTACGCAAGAAGACGATCATATATTTTGACTTATGTTTAGCTTAACTAACATTAATTTCATTGTGCGTGCACCGGACCTTGTCAACAATCACTGAACAGTGAAAACGGTTTTGTCAGCGACAAGATATTGGTGATGGTCGAATTTAGATCCAACAGCAAATTGCGGGCGGAAGTCAGTGATTGTGACATTTGAAAGACGTTTGGATAGACATATGGATATGCAGGAAATGGAGACATCAAGTTCAAATTCAAGTTCAAATGAGTTTATTGTCATGTGTCCCTGATAGGGCAATGACATTCTTGCTTCGCTTCAGCACACAGAACATAGTAGGCATTTACTCCAAAAAAGATCAATGGCCATATGTGTGGACACACATTGAACACACATTGATTCATGTGTGTAAATATATACACACATGAATCAATAAACTGATCAAGTGCAAATAACAGATAATGGATTATTATTAATCAGAGTTCTGTCCGAGCCAGGTTTAATGGCTTATACCGTAGAGAAAAAAAGCTGGAGTAACTCAGCGTGTTAAACAGCAGGTGCCTGTGTGGAAATAGCTAGTCCTGAACCTGGTTGTTGCAGTCTTCAGGCTCCTGTACCTTCTACCTGAAGGTTGCACGGAGATGACCTTTTTGAGGCAGCGACTGTGATAAATCGCCTCGATGGAAGGAAGGTCAGAGCCGATGATGGACTGGGCACTGTTTACTACTTGTTGTAATCTTTTCCTCTCCAGTGCGCCCAAGTTGCAGAAACAAGCCACGATGCAACCGGTCAGCATGTTCTCTACTGTGCACCTGTAGAAGGTATAGAGAGTCCTCCTTGCCAAACCGACTCTCCGTAATCTTCTCAGGAAGTAGAAGCGCTGATGAGCTTTCTTGATAATTGCATTAGTGTTCTCGGACCAGGAAAGATCTTCAGAGATGTGCACGCCCAGGAATTTGAAGCTCTTGACCTTTTCAACCATCGACCCGCTGATATAAACGGGGCGGTGGGACCACCTCCTCCTTCCAATGACCACAATCAATTCCTTGGTTTTGCTGGTGTTGAGGGCCAGGGTCTAGATCCTTCTTTAGACTGAGCGTCAGGGTAAAGGGAACTGAAAGATATGGAAGGTTATGACGGAAGATATAGAACACGAAAGAAAAATATGAACACGGCGATAAAGGGAACGGACCGTCGTTAGGTGGGCGAGATCAAAATGAGACAATGAGACTCAACAAGACTGGCGGAATAGGGACAGTGAAGGAGGCATGGAAATGTCACTTGAAGTTAGAAACAATAATATTCATACCTCTGGGTTATAAATTTCCCAAGCGAAATATGAGGAGCTGTTCCTTCAATTTTCGTTTGGCCTTACTCTGTCAATGGAGGAGGCCCAGGTCGAAAAGGTCAGTGTGGGAATGGGAAGGGAATTTGAAGGGAATATATCAAGATCACACTCTTGACTCAACTTTCTCTTAAAGATAACAAAGGCGCTCTCTGTGGGTTGTTTTTTTCTTTCGAATCTACTTATTGAATGAAACGGTGGAAAATAGGTATTTTAAAACAAAATTAAATACATGTTCGGTCAGCCAGTGAATTGAATTTGCCGAGTTGAGATTGAGATCGAATTCAGATTATAATCAGATCAGATGTCAGTAAACGGCGGAGCAGATTTGAGCGGCCAATTGGTCTACCTGTTCATAATCTCTATGTTTATGTAAACCGCTCCGTTGTGCACTAGTTTATTGCTAAATATTTCTGTTGCAGTTAATCTGGTGGCAATTGCGATTCTATCCCGAGGAAGATGTGGTCTCTCTAAATGTATCACTCGCTACCTGGTGGGAATGGCAGCGGCTGATCTCCTGGTCGTTATCAGTGACGTCATATTAAGGTGGATTCCTCTGATATATTTCCCAGGTTCATTCCTGTTCATCACTCCGGTCTGCCAATGCATTTACTTTCTGATTTTTGCATCAACAATGGTGTCCGTCTGGCTGACAGTTGCTTTCACATTTGATCGATTTGTGACCATTTGTTGTGAGAAGCTAAAAACAAAATATTGCACCGAAAAAACGGGCGGCCGTTGTTATAGGTACAGTGAGTGTGCTGGGGTGTCTAGAAAGTGTCCCCTGGTGCTTTACATTGCAACATTCCTACATAATTGACAACGTTCCATGGCTTTGCGTCAATAAACCAAGCTTTTACACGTCAGCCGCATGGGTGGCATTTGAGTTGTTTCACCGAATTCTAACCCCCTGTGTTCCATTCTTTTTTATTTTACTGCTCAATGTTCTGACCGTCAGACGGATTTTAGTGTCGAGTAGAGTGCGCAAGGGACTCCTGGACCGGAGCAAAGGAGAGAAAGACAAAGACCTGGAGATAGCGAACCGCAGGAAATCCATCATTTTACTATTCAGTATAACCGGTAGTTTCATATTGTTGTGGGCAACACAAGTTGGTGTTAATATCTATAAGCGAATTACGAAGTATTACGCTTACTCCCCTTCCGACCCAGTTTACATTGTAGAGGACATAGCAGCGAAGCTTCAACTTCTCAGCACCTGCAGTAATACGTGCATTTATGTCATTACTCAGAGTAAATTCAGAAATGAGTTGAAGAACGCAGTCAAATTTCCATTCAATGTAATAGCTAACTTATTTAAACAATAAAGTTCACTCGCGTTGCGGACTGCAAACGTAGTTACTTTGTCGAATCCGCTCCATTGTGCGTTCCGTATGTTAGTCACTCTTGTCGTCTATCTCGAGAGTGCACGCATAATTCTCGATGAACTCCGTGTTGTAAAATGAAGCAGGCCATACCTACTACAATGGGGATGCAGAATCGATTACAAGTATAGAAACATAGAAAATAGGCGCAGATGTAGGCCATTCGGCCCTTTGAGCCTGCACCGCCATTCAATATGATCATGGCTGATCATCCAACTCAGTATCCTGTGCCTGCCTTCTCTCCATACCCCCTGATCCATTTAGCCACAAGAGCCACATCTAACTCCCTCTTAAATATAGCAATTCGATTCTATCTTGATGTACAACGTTTGTTACTTCTAGCGATGAACCGAGCCCCACAGAAAGAGCTTCTGCGCGACGTTGATCAAATAACATAGTTCGAATTCTGCGTCAGCAGCCCGTTATTGAGTTGCTGATGGATCCTTCCAATATATTTAATTTATTTTCTGATTGGCCAAGATATTCAGCGAACATTCGACGTGCTAATGAAAATGACGACCGCCTTTCCGACCCCAGATAGGAGAGATGACCGTCACTTTTAAGATTGCAGTATTGTAATATATTGACGAAAGCGATCCCGAAATATTTGTCAGAAAACGGCTGCATTTTATTTTTTCGCACTTGTGAATTTGCGGAAGTACTAAAATACGTCGAAGGCCTCAAGCTAGGCGATCGCAGTAATACGCAGAGAGCAAATGGCGACCCGTGATCAAATCAACACTTGTTGCTGGTATCTCAAACGGATTGCGTGTTGAACTTTAGGTAACGTTTATATCAAGGAATTCGAGACAGTCGGCTCATTCCGTCCTGTTATCCCTGATAACATCTAAATTTGCTCATGATATGTTATCCACGCATAAGTAATTACTCCTAATTTAACGACGAAATATCCACTCCCACGACATCTATTAGCAATCCTCCTTGCGAAGTTACACGTTCAGACTAAAACATATTTTAATAATGAAAGCAATCCGCCGATGCTGACATCTTTAAACAAAAATATGCTGCAGACTATCATCAGATCAGTGAAAAGAGGAACGGAATAGACCTCAGTGCAATTATTTTTTGCATTGGCTTTGATTAATCGTGTACAGTCAAGAGGAAGTTAATTTCAATCGTCATCTGCCCCGTTATGTTAAGAATTTTGCATTTTTTTCTGGTTTTAGTTCTAAATAAAACAGTGCGTGTGTTTTCTCTGTTATGTAGTTACATAACCCCTCATTATGTAACCGAATATTACATTATTAAATCCGATAATCCTTTTTTCTTTTCAGTCCCTCCAAGAAATCCTTCCGGAAAGTAGGGAATCAAACATTTACTATTACCTTTGACTTTAGAGATACAGCATGCCCTTCGGCCACCGAATCCGCGCCCGACAGCGATCACCCTGCACTCCAGCATAATCCTGCATTCTAGGGGCAATTCGACAACTTATCCAACCAAATAAACTATAAACCTGTACCCCTTTGGACTGTGGTAGGAAACCTGGAGACCTGGATAATATCCACGCGGTAACAGTGAGAAAATGCAAACTCCGTAGAGACAGCAGTCACAGTCAGGATCGAACCCGCTTTGGCTTTCTGAGGCAGGAACTCTACCGTTGCGCCACTGTGTCGCCCCGTACAGGCAACACTTGTGTAGAGGGCTAAACTTGACATGCCAATGGCCTTTCATATAATTATGTACACATTGCAGAAGGTGCGCAGCATTTCTGAGAATTGTCATATTTCACCAATACATTATTTTTAGGCAATTTCACCACTCAATTCGCAACAGATATGGGAAATCTATTATATGGGCTCAGCAAAACATATTAATAGAGCACAGTTTAGATGCGACCTTTCTTCACATTGAGGTGGGATTTTATAGTTGAGGGGGGATCTTATAGAAACTTACAAAATTCTTAGGGGGTTGGACAGGCTCGATGCAGGAAGATTGTTCCCGATGTTGGGGAAGTCCAGGATAAGGGGTCACAGTTTAAGGATGAAGGGTAAATCCTTCACGACCGAGATGAGAAAAACAGTTTTCACACAGACAGTGGTAAATCTCTCGAACTCTCTGCCACAGGAGACAGTTGAGGCCAGTTCATTGGCTCTATTTAAGAGGGAGTTAGATGTGGCCCTTGTGGCTAAAGGGATTAGGGGGTATGGAGAGAAGGCATGTACAGGATACTGAGTTGGATGATCAGCCATTATCATATTGAATGGCGGTGCAGGCTCGTAGGGCCGAATGGCCGACTCCTGCACCTATTTTATATGTTTCTATGTTTCACATCTACCGTCAACCTTCACTGCATCGACACTGTCAGTGGATGGGGAACGGGAGCAGCGAATCCGTGCCGATTATCCCGGCCGATTATCCCCGCGAGGAGCAGGGCACATCTCAGCACAATATACTTATAATCAGTCTATCATTATGGTGCAAGCAAACTGTTGAATCTGATAGGATGTTGTTACGAAGCTCGCAAATATCTGCACAATAAAATTCAAAATTATAAAGTGAATACTAGAACATAGTGTGGGATATTATTCAGTAGGTGTACATACGCAGGGCAATACCATACTTCGTAGATCATGATATGTTCAATGTACCATATGCCGATTTGCTCGCAACAATTGTACCTGCACAGCAGCTAATTTACACGAAATTTACACATCACGTGTCTCTGGCCCGATGCATTTATGTCCCCTTTGCATTTTTACCCTCTCTTTCTCTTGGCTTTAGATGAGTTTCACAAATAATCATACTGCAAAATAGGTACCGATTCCACCACTACCGCATATTCATAAATCACCGCTGGAATCACATCGCACGTCCATTTTCATGTCAAAAGCTATGTCCACACCCCAATCATGATATTGATAACTATGTAAGGCATAATCAATACACCCGCAGTAGCAGCCTCCGCATCAGCAGCAGCAGCGGCAGCAGCAGCAGCAGCGCTCCACCACCGCTCCAACCGCTTTGGACTCGGCCAGCTCCGCGACGGCGAGGTGAGTCGGCACCAGAGTCCCCGGCTTCTTCTGTTGGAGGCCGCTCCTCGTTGCAGCCCCAACGACAACTGAGACCCGACAAGAAAAGGTCGGGTCTCCAGTGCAGGGAGAGATTTAAAAGTTCCCCCCTCCCTCCCACCCCACCCCCACCCCCCACACACACACCCCACACAAAAAAAACAACAAAAACTACATATAAACATAGACAAAAAATAATAAAAAAATAATAAAAACGCGGACAGGCTGCAGAGGCCGCTGCTGACCATAGTCGCGCCGCCTATCTTACACAACTGGGTGCGTACTTCGGAAAATGAGACTGATAATCTCTGGGATTTCCTCACATCGCAAAATAGAGGCGGTGCAGGAAAGACGCGGGCCACAGTCTCCATATGCAAACATGTTATAAATAAGGAACAGATATAACATGAACATTACATTTTCAAAATAATTCGTCCATCCAGAACGAACTGGCGAAAGCTGACGCCTGTCATCCCCTTTATTCTGTGCCGGAACTACTCACGATAAATCAATTTGGTCTGTGTCATAGCCATCTGCGGACATTATGCAGTTCATTAGAAACATATAAACATAGAAACATAGAAAATAGTGCAGAAGGAGACCATTCGGCCCATCGAGCCAGCACCACCATTCATTGTGATCATGGCTGATCGGCCCCTATAATAACCAGTATCTGCCTTCTCCCCATATCTCTTGACTCCACGAGCCGCTAGAGCTCTACCTAACTCTCTCTTAAATCCATCCAGTATTTGGCCCCCACTGCCCTCTGTGGCAGGGAATTCCATAAATTCACAACACTGGGTGAAAAAGTGTATTCTCGCCTCAGTCTTAAATGACCTCCCTTTTATTCTAAGACTGTGGCCCCTGGTTCTGGACTAGCCAGAAATTGGGAAAAATGTCCTGCATCCAGCTTATCCAGTCCTCTTATAATGTTATATGTTTCTGTAAGATAGCCCCTCATCCTTCTAAACTCCAGTGAATACAAGCCTAGTCTTTTCAATCATTCCTGATATAACAGTGCCGCCATCCCAGGGATCAATCTCGTGAACCTGCGCTGCACTGCCTCAATCACTACCACTTCCTCAAAACTGTACACAGTACTCCAGATGTGGTCTCACCAGAACCCTATACAACTGCAGAAGAACCTCTTTACTCCTATAATGAAATCCTCTTGTTATGAAGGCCAACATTCCATTAGTTTCTTCACTTCCTGCTGCATCTCCACGCCAACTTTCAGTGACCGGTGCACAAGGACACCCATGTCTCGCTGTACTTCCCCCCTTACATAACCTAACCCCATTGAGATAATAATCTACCCCCTTGTTTTGCCGACAAAGTGGATAACCTCACATGTATCTATTTTATACTGCATCTGCCACGCATCTGGCCACACACTTCACCTGTCAAGGTCAAACTGCAACATCCTAACATTTTCTTCACAGGTCACACTGCCACCTAGCTTCGTGTCATCCGCAAATTTGCTCGCGTTGCTCCTAATTCCCTCTTCCAAATCATTAATATATATGGTAAACAGTTGCGGGCCCGACACCGACCGAAGTGACCGGAAGTTCCCTGAGCTGAGTAACAGTGCAGAGTGGAGTTCCAGTACCGTGCAGCCCACGGACGACGAAGCCGAGCCTCCAGGAAGCCAGCCTGGCCGCGAGCACAGCCAGCCCGGCCGCGAGCACAGCCAGCCCGGCCGCGAGCACAGCCAGCCCGGCCGCGAAACACAAGTCAGCCCCGGCCGCGAGCACAGCCAGCCCGGCCGCGAGCACAGCCAGCCCGGCCGCGAGCACAGCCAGACCGGCCGCGAAACACAAGCCAGCCCGGCCGCGAGCACAGCCAGCCCGGCCGCGAGCACAGCCAGACCGGCCGCGAGCAGAGCCAGACCGGCCGCGAGCACAGCCAGCCCGGCCGCGAGCACAGCCAGCCCGGCCGCGAGCACAGCCAGCCCCAGCCGTGAAGCCAGCAAGCTAGCAGGCCAGCAAAGCAGCAGAAGCCAGCACGTGAAGCCAGTAAAGCCCGTAAGGACAGCCCAAGAGGTCGCCGAGAAGTCCCAGACTACCTCTATCAAGTCCCCCCTTAACCTTCTGCGCTCCAAAGAATAAAGCCCTAACTTGCAAGGGAGCAGTGGACCAGACAGGAAGAGCGGAAGGAATTACCACTAGACAGCCAAAACAGTAGGTAATTTACGGCTGGGGTGAGTACTTTCCCATTTATAGGAGGTAGGATTATATAAATAAGGGGTGTATCAATACAGTAGGAGATTCTTAAATAGGACCAGTTAATTACGTATATAAGATGGGCGGTCAGGAGATGTGCCAATACTGCGAGATGTGGGAATTTGTCGACACCATTGATGTAGAAGATCCCTACAGCTGCAGTAAGTGTTTGAGGCTAGAGGAACTCCAGCTCCGCATTGATGAGCTGGAGACCCAACTTCATACGCTGCGGTACATCAGGGAGGGGGAGTATTTCCTGGATGTTTTGTGCCAGGGGATGGTCACACCGACCAGTTTAACTAATTCAGTAGGCAGTGAGCAAGGAAAGGAAGGTGTGGCCATAAGCGAGGCAGGTAGGGGGAACCAGGAGGAGATGCGGCAGGAGCCACGGCCCTTGTCCCTGACGAGCATGACCGAGGCTCTTACTCAATGTAAGGACGGGATCAGGGGCTGTGGGAGGGATGAGCAACCTGGCTGCAGCACCGTGGATCAGGAGGCCATTCAAGAGGGGGGAGTTAGAAGAAATGCCGTAGTGATAGGGGATAGTATTATTCGGGGGGTAGATAAGGTTCTCTGCGGCCAGCAGAACATGTCCCGAAGGCTGTGTTGCCTACCCGGTGCTAGGGTTAAGGATATCTCTGCGATGCTGGAGAGAAATTTGCAGAGGGAGGGGGAGGATCCAGTGGTCGTGGTCCATGTGGGGACCAATGACATAGGAAGGACGAGGAAGGAGGATCTGCTGAAGGAGTTTGAGCAGTTAGGGAATAAATTAAAAAGCAGAACCTCGAGGGTACTGATCTCCGGATTGCTACCTGAGCCACGGGCCAAATCGGCGAGGGTACGTAAAATTAAGAAGCTAAATGCGTGGCTCAAAGACTGGTGTGGGAATAATGGGTTTGGTTTCTTGGGCCACTGGCACCAGTACTGGGACAGGGGGGATCTGTTCTGTAAGGACGGACTTCACCTGAACGGTGCTGGGACTGGGGTCCTGGCAAATCATATAACTAGGGCAGTAGAGAGGTCTTTAAACTAAGTAGCTGGGGGGAGGTATCAAGGGGGGTAATAACGGCAGGGGTAGAGGAAATAGAGCAGGGTATCAGTGGGGAAGCGGAAAGTCAAAATGTGACAGGAGACAGAATGTGTGAAGATAAAGCTTTAGATGTAAAAGGGGCAAAAACGGAAAGGAAGGGTAGTAAAAATCATCTGAAAGTGCTTTATCTAAATGCACGGAGTATTCGTAATAAGATAAATGAATTAAAGGTGCAATTAAGTATATATAGTTATGATATCGTGGCCATTACGGAGACATGGCTGCAAGGGGATCAGGACTGGGAGTTAAATATAGAGGGGTACTCGACAATTAGGAAAGATAGACAGGAAAGAAAGGGAGGAGGGGTGGCCCTGTTAATAAGGGAGGGAATAACGGCAATAGAGAGGAAGGATATTGCGTTGAAGGATCAGGATAGTGAAACAGCTTGGGTACAGATAGAGAATAATAAGGGGAAAAAAACACTAGTGGGTGTAATTTATAGACCTCCAAATAGCTGTGACACTGTTAGTCAGAACATAAATCTGCAAATAATTGACGCATGTAAAAAGGGAACTGCTGTAATCATGGGGGACTTCAATTTTCATATTAATTGGGCAAACCAAACTGGGCAGGGTAGACTAGAGGAAGAGTTTATAGAATGTATTAGAGACGGGTTCCTAGAACAGTATGTCACAGAACCGACAAGGGGGGAGGCAATCTTGGATCTGGTCCTGTGTAATGAAGCAGGATTAATTAAAAATGTCATAGTTAGGGACTCGTTGGGAACAAGTGACCACAATATGGTCGAATTCCATATTCAAATAGAAGGGGAGCAGGTTGAAACTCAGGCTAGGGTGCTTAGTCTAAATAAGGGGGATTATGAAGGTATGAGGACTGAGCTGATCAAAGTTGACTGGGATAGCAGACTCAAGAATAAGACGGTACATGAGCAGTGGTGTACGTTTAAGGGTATACTGTATAACCTTCAAGAAAAATTTATTCCTATGAAGAAAAAAAGGGGTAAGGGTAAGAACAGTCAGCCATGGCTCAGTAAAACTATAAAGGATAGTATTCGGCTGAAGGCAAGGGCATATAAGGTAGCCAGAGATAGTGGGAGGGTAGAGGATTGGGAAGCATTTAAAGGTCAGCAAAAAATAACTAAGAGATTAATTAAGACGGGGAAAATAGACTATGAAAGGAATTTAGCGAACAACATAAAAAACTAATAGTAAGAGTTTTTATATAGCTATATAAAAAGAAAAAGGGTGGCTAAGGTGAACGTTGGTCCATTGGAGGGTGAGACTGGAGAGTTGTTGGTGGGGAACATGGAAATGGCAAAGGCATTAAACGAGTATTTTGTATCAGTCTTCACCATAGAAGACACAAAAAATATTCCAACGCTGGATAAACAGGGGGCGGTAGGAATGGAGGAGCTAAATATTATTAAGATCACCAAGGAGGTGGTATTAGGGAAATTAATGAGACTGAAGGAGGATAAACCCCCTGGGCCTGATGGGTCATCCAAGGGTCTTGAGGGAGATAGCGGTGGGGATTGTGGATGCATTGGTGATAATTTTCCAAAACTCCCTGGAGGCAGGAACGGTCCCAGTGGATTGGAAAATGGCCAATGTAACACCTATATTTAAAAAAAGGAAGTAAACAGAAGGCGGGTAACTATAGACCGGTTAGTCTAACATCGGTGGTGGGTAAAATGTTAGAGACAATTATTAAAGAAACACTAACGGGGCACTTGGATAAACATGACTTCATCGGACAGAACCAGCATGGTTTTGTGAAGGGGAAGTCCTGTTTAACGAATCTGCTCGAATTCTTTGAGGAAGTAACAACCCGGGTGGATAAAGGGGAACCGGTGGATGTGGTATACTTGGACTTCCAAAAGGCTTTTGACAAGGTGCCACATAAGAGACTATTGCTAAAAATAAAAAAATATGGGATTGGGGGTAATATATTAGCATGGGTAGAGGATTGGCTAACAAATAGGAAGCAGAGAGTGGGGATAAATGGTTCATACTCGGGATGGCAACCGGTAACTAGCGGGGTTCCGCAAGGGTCGGTGCTGGGACCCCAGTTGTTCACAATTTATATAAATGATTTGGAGGAGGGAACCAAGTGTAATATATCAAAATTTGCGGACGATACAAAAATGGGAGGAAAAGTAGGGGATGAGGAGGATAGGAAGAGTCTGCAAAAGGATATAGATAAGCTAGGTGAGTGGGCAACAACTTGGCAGATGAAATTTAATACTAATAAATGTGAAGTCATTCACTTTGGGAAAAAAAATGATAGGGCAAGTTATTTTCTAAATGAGGAGGAGCTGCGTTGTAATGCAACGCAAAGGGATCTAGGGGTATTAGTACATGAATCACTGAAAGTTAGTATGCAGGTGCAGCAAGCAATCAGGAAGGCCAATGGAGTTTTGGCTTTTATTGCTAGGGGGATTGAGTATAAAAACACGGAGGTCTTGCTGCAGCTGTACACAGTATTAGTGAGACCACGTTTGGAATACTGTGTACAGTTCTGGGGTCCATACTTAAGAAAGGATGTACTAGCCCTGGAGGCAGTGCAGCGAAGGTTTACAAGATTAATTCCTGCAATGAGGGGATTGACATATGAGGAAAGGTTAAGTAGGCTGGAACTCTACTCCTTGGAGTTTAGAAGAATGAGAGGCGTTCTCATTGAAACATATAAGATCGTGAGGGGCCTTGATCGGGTGGATGCACCGAGGATGTTCCCAATGATCGGGGAAACTAGAACTAGGGGACATAGTTGCAGAATAAGGGGGGGGGCTCTTTTAAAACTGAGATGAGGAAGAACTTCTTCACCCAGAGGGTGGTTAATTTATGGAATTCACTGCCCCAGGGAGCAGTGGAAGCAGAAACTTTAAATATATTTAAGACTAAAATAGATGGTTTTTTAGCTGCCAAGGGGATAAGGGGCTACGGGGAGAAGGCAGGGATATGGACCTAGGTATGGTTAGTATAGTAAGACCTGAGTGATCTGCTGGACAAGTGTCGATCGCCTGGATTGGGGTCGGAGAGGAATTTCCCGGATTTTTTTTCCCGAATTGGCCCTGGGTTTTTATCCGTTTTTTTGCCTCCCCCAGGAGATCACGGGGTTCTTGGGGTGGAGAGGGGTGATAGCGGTAAAAAGGGGAGGGTAGTGTCGTGTTCTGTGTCTTGTGTCTACTGTTTGTGGGTAAGTGTGTCTGTTTAGTGTTCAGCCATGAGCGAATGGCGGTGCGGGCTCGACGGACCTGGTGGTCTACTCTCGCACCTACTTTCTATGATTCTATGATTCTATGATTTGCGGCACTCCACCCGCCACTGCCTGCTATTCTGAAAAGGACCCGTTCACTCCTACTCTTTGCTTCCGGTCTGCCAACCAATTTTCTATCCATGTCAACACCCTACCCCCTGTGCTCTAATACCATGTGCTCTAATTTTGGTCACCAGTCTCCCGTGCGGGACTTTATCAAAGGCTTTCTGAAAGTCAAGTTACACTACATCTACTGGCACCCCTTCATCTATTTTACTTGTCACATCCTCAAAATATTACAGAAGATTAGTCAAGCACGATTTCCCTTTCATAAATCCATGCTGACTTGGACTAATCATTTTACTGCTATCCAAATGCCCCATTATTACCTCTTTAATAATTGACTCCAGCATCTTTCCCACCACCGAAGTCAGGCTAACTGGTCTGCAAGTCCCCGTTTTCTCTCTATCTCCTTTCTTGAAAAGTGGGATAACATTAGCTATCCTCAAATCCACATGAACTGATCCTGAATCTATTGAACATTGGAAAATGATCACCAATGCGTCCACTATTTCTAGAGCCGCCTCCCTGAGGACCCTGGGATGCAGACCATCAGGCCCAGTGAATGTATCAACATTGAGTCCCATTAGCCTATCCAATACGATTTCTTGCCTGATGAAAATGTATTTCAGTTCCTCTACCCCCTTAGATAATCTGTCCTCCAGTACATCTGGGATATGTTTGTGTCTTCCGTAGTGATGACAGATCCGAAGAGCCTATTCAACTATTCTGCCGTTTCCTTGTTGCCCATAATAATTTCACCCGTGTCTGCCTTCAAGAGACGCTCATTTGATTTTGCTACTCTTTTTCCCTTAACATATCTATATAAGCTTTTACTGTCCATCTTTATATTCCTGGCCAGCTTCCCCTCGCACTTCATCTTTTCAGCCCGTATTGACGTTTGTTTCCTTCTGTTGTCCTATGAAAGTTTCCCAATGCGCGGGCTTCCGGATACTATTTGCTGTGCTAATCATCTTTTATTTTACTTTTATTCTATCCCTAACCTCTTGTCAACCATGTTTGCCTCCTAGTCCCCTTAGAATCTTTCTTCGTTTTTGGACTGAAATGATCCCGCGTCTTCCGGATTATGCCCAGAAATTCGTGCCATTGCTGTTCCACCTTCATTCCTGCAAGGATCCCTTTCCAGTCAACTTTGGCCAGCTCCCCTCTCATGCCTTCATAATCCCCTTTGTTCAACTGCATCACTGCCTCTTCTGATTTAACGTTCTCCTTCTCAGATTGCAGATTAATAATAAACATATTATGATCATTATATCCAAGCAGTTCCTTTACCTCGAGTTCTCTTTATCATATCTGGTTCATTGGACAACACTAAATACAGGATTGCCTATTCGCTGGTCGGCTCCGTTGCAAGCTGCTGTAAAAATCCATCTCGGAGCCATTTGACAAAATCTCTTTCTGAATCAACCTGATTTTCCCAGTCTACCTGCATATTGAAATCCCCCATCACCACAGTGGCATTACCTTTGTTACATGTCAGATTTAACTCCTGCTGCAAATTACACCCTACACCCGGGCTACTATTTGGGGGTCTGTAGATAACATACATTATTTTCTTCTTGCCTTTACAATTCTTCAACTCAATCCACAGTGACCCTACCTCGTAAGTCGCTATGTCTTCCCTCGCAAGGGACTGAATTCCCTCCCTCACCAGCTGAGCTAACCCCCCCCCTCCTCTGCCCACCTGCCTGTCCTTTCCATTGGAACCCTGAATATTAAGTTGCCAGGCCGAATCCTCCTGCAGCCGCGTCTCAGTAATCCCCAAAATGTCATATCTACCAACCTCTAACTGAGCCTCAAGCTCATCTACTTTACTTCTTATACTTCGCGCATTCATATACAATACATTTAATTCCTTACGTATCTCACCTTTCACATCGATCCCTATTACACTTGGCGATACACTCATATCCCTTTCTGAGCTTCCTTTCCCGTTAATTCTGGGGTCATTAACCATCCCTTTACTCTCCTTCCCTTCAACTTCATCCTCGACTATCCCATTTGACACCCCACCCTCCTTATTCAGTTTAAAACCACATGTGTAGCAGTGGCCAACCTGACTGCCAGAATGCTGGTCCCCCACCTATTAAGATGCAATCCGTCCCTTTTGTACAGTTTCTCCTTACTCCAAGACAGATCCCAGTGATCTAAGAATCTTAATCCCTGTCCCCGCACCAGTTCCTCAGCCACACATTCAGGACCCTTATCTCCCTGTTCCTGCTCTCGCCAGCACGAGGAATTGGAAGTAAACCGGAGATAACAACACTGGAGTTCCTGCTTTTCAGCATTTTTCCGAGCTCTCTAACGTGACGCTGCAGAATATTCATCCCCTTCATTCCGACACCGTTTGTGCCGACATGCACTACAACGTCCGGCGGTTCACCTTCGCCCTTAAGTATTTTCTGCACTCTGTCCGTGACATCCTGGATCCTGGCACCAGGCAGGCAGCACACCATCCTCGAATACCGACTGTTGCCGCAGAAACCCCCATATTCCTGTATTTCCCCACCTCCTATTTCAGCCCCCGCTTTCCCCATGTTAGTCTTTGTGCCTTTGATGCAAATAGCTTCATTGCGCCGACTGTATGTGTGCATGTAAACATGAGCTTCACTTAATTTGACAAAAAAACATTGCGCAACTCTGACACTGCATTTCGCAGACTAACATTGCACCGGGGTATAGCAGAAACAGAATATTGGACGAGGAACATATCCAAACGTTCTCGGAATTAAATTGAATTTAACGTAGACAAACACAAATGATACGTGCTTTCTAAAGAGATGTAAATAACAACAAGCTAAACAAAGAAGTTAAAATCACCGACACCATAATTCATTGTTTTATCTCAATCATATAACAGAAATCCATTGCTATTTCTACTCACTGGCTTGAATCCTGCCACCCATTGGAACAGCTGGTAGCTGGGGTATCTTGTGTGAAGTTCCAGGTGACACAATGGGCAGCTGGTAGCACTATTGCCTCTCACCGCCAGGGAACCGGGCTCAATTCGGACCTCTGTGTCGTGATGCGTTCTCCCCCCTCGTGTTTCCTTAGAGTATTTCAGTTTATTCCCAAAGGAAGGTGGTAGGTATTTTTACATTGTCGCTAATGGTTTGGACGATGGGCAATTAGGTGGGTGCTGATGCGAATACGAGAAGATTAAAATAAGCCTAATGTGGAATTAGTGTCAATGGGTAGTTGAGAGATGCCATGGACTGTGTGGGTCGAATGCCCCGTACATGTGCTGCATCACTCTCTGACGAAACAGAAGGCCCACCGACTAATATACACTGACAAGCAAAAATGCACACGGCACGGTTTCTAATTGCATTGTTAACACACAGCAGATGCATATTTCCTCAGCATAATACATGTTTAAACAGTGGATGCAAACAATGTGGACATAAGCAGCACAACGAGTCCATGCTGCTCTCAGTTCAATTCCACCAATTCTATTCTTCATACCCTGTGGTCACTTTCTTTGCATCTTCTCTAATAATTCCGTGCTGCCCTCGCCATTGCATCGGAATTAATTGGTTATGTTTGGAAATTGGGAATAGATAGGTGCATTCCATATAACCATATAACAATTACAGCACGGAAACAGGCCATCTCGGCCCTACAAGTCCGTGCCGAACAATTATTTTCCCTTAGTCCCACCTGCCTGCACTCATACCATAACCCTCCATTCCCTTCTCGTCCATATGCCTATCCAATTTATTTTTAAATGATACCAACGAACCTGCCTCCACCAATTCCACTGGAAGCTCATTCCACACCGCTACCACTCTCTGAGTAAAGAAGTCCCCCCTCATGTTACCCCTAAACGTCTGTCCCTTAATTCTGAAGTAATTTCCTCTTGTTTGAATCTTCCCTATTCTCAAAGGGAAAAGCTTGTCCACATCAACTCTATCCCTCTCATCATTTTAAAGACCTCTATCAAGCCCCCCCTTAATACTAGTATCTGCTATCTCCTTACATATTTGCTCTTCCAATTATCGCTCCCCATTTGGCGGTCTATAATACATCCCTATAAGTATTGCTACACCTTTCCCACTTCTCAGTTCCACCCAAATAGCCTCCCTAGATGAGCCCTCCAATCTATCCTGCCAAAGCACTGCTGTAATATCTTCCCTGACTAGCAATGCAACACCTCCACCTCTTGCCCCTCCAATTCTATCACACCTGAAGCAACGAAATCCTGGAATATTCAGTTTCCAATCACAGCCTTCCTGCAACCATGTTACACTGATCGCCACAACATCATACTTCCAGGTATCTATCCAGACTCTAAGCTCATCCACCTTTCTTACAATGCTCCTAGCATTAAAATATCCACAAATATGCCTCTTATCCGCTGTTTATTTCCTGTTCGATATTCGATTAAGCACACGTGATCTTAGTGCGAAGGTGCATTTGATGGAACGTCGTTACGTGGTCGCTGGAGGTTTGCGGCAGCCAATCGATGTGGAGCAACAGTAATATATACGACCAGTCTTTTTTATGTATTAGAAACTAGTGCAAGTGCTATGTTTAATAGCCATACGTGTCACTTAGAGAGATAATTAAAGAATGCCATTTTCTTTGGAGCTGCTGCTACGCCAGTTCTAGGTGTACAGCCACAGAACAAAGTGCACATGGCAATAGGTTTACAAACAGAGGGAGGGCGAGTGTTTAACCTTTGGGAATATCTACCATATTGGCAAAGCCATTGATTGCAAAAATCAAAATTGCAATTTTAGGTATCCGCTTTCAACAAAGTCAAATAGAATATGCACGATTAACATTCGGGAAATGCATCCTGGCCAGTCAGTGTCAGTTATATATAGAATACATTTACATCAGCATCCACATGGTCCTTTAACCCAGCGCCATTTTCTCGTTAATCGGGAGTGACATTTCGTTCATCCACGTGGATTTGTGTACCTCACACTAGCTTCGCTCACACACTTTGTTCAACACCAAGGGATCTTTGCATTTCCTTCTCTCCTTGTATGACTGCATGCCACAATGGCTGTGGTTTTGATGCTATGTCTGCCATTGACAACTTTGCATACTTCTATCAGATCTCCTTGCACACATCGGCGTTCCAGAGAAAACAATAGAACGGCAAGACACTGCAGGCCAAAATCTTAGCTGACGAAAGACAGAAGCACGAGTAGACATGGTGGTAAATAAGGCATTTGGTATTTTTGCGTTCCTTGCTGAAGGCATAGAATATAATTGTCGTGACGAGTTGATGCACCTTTGTTGGATTTCGCAGCCCTCTTACTCCATCAATCTGGTTCACTTCTATCCCCTAGGTCACTCTATGACCCCTACTTCCAGCCGTCTTACTCCCCGAAGCTGGCTGCCTCCACACATGTATGTGCTGTTTACACCCAAGCCCCTTACACCCCCCTTCCAGCCTACCTCCCTCCCAACCCTTTATGCCCCCAAGTTGGCTGCCGCCCACTCAATTACACACCCAACCTCGTTTCTCCTACCCTCCTTCCCCCCAAGCTTCGTGCCACCCAGTTCCTAACTCTCGCAAGTTGGCCGTCTTCCAGCCCCTTACTTCCGAATGGTGGCCTCCCAACCCTTACGCCCCAGGCTGACTGCCGCACAGTCTTACTCTACCAAGCTGAATCCTTCTAACTCATTACGACCCGAGGCTGGTTACTTCCTGCCTCACTCCCCCAAGCTGGTTGCCTCTTAGTCCCTTACTCCCTAAACTGGCCACCTCCCAGCAACTTACTCTCCAACGATGGCAACCTTTTCTCCCCGTCCCTTTTCTCCCCATGCTATCTGCTTGAAAAGTGCTTCAAGCCTGCTGTCTCCTAGCCCGTTACATCCCAAGCCTTCTGCCTCCAAGTCCCTTATTTGTCCAAGCTGGTTGACTGCCTGTCCCTTACTTCCCCCCAACCACGCTGAACCAGGCCCCTTACAACCACACGCTGGCTGCACGACATCACTTTAATCCCCAGCACTGGCTCCCTCTCAGCCCCTTGCTCCCCCCATACATGATGGCAGCTAGCCCATTATTCCCCCAAGCTCGCTGCTTCCCAACACCTGACTCCCCGAAGTCTGCTGCGTCCCAGCCCCATTCTTCCCAAATACCTCCCAGTGCATTATTTCCTGTGGTCACCTGCCTCGCAGCCTCTTTCCCCTCAACCTCCCTGCCCCACAGCCACACTTACTGCCCCAAACTGGCTGCTTCCCATGGCCTTATTCGTCCAGGCACCTTTCTCCGCAATGTTTGCTACACCCAGACCTCTTAATACCCTAACCTGGCTAAGTTACTGCCTATTACTCCACCATGCTGCCTGCCTGCCATCATCTTACTCCCCATGCTGGATCCCTCCCACTCCATGCTCACTCCCTCGTAGCCCGTTATACCCCCCAATCTGGCTGTCGTCTTGCCACTTACTCTCCCAACCAGGCTCATCCCCAGTCCTTTATTACTCCAAACTAGCTGCCTCCCACCATCTCCCTCATAGCGAGCTGCTTACTCCCCCTTATACCCCACCCCAGATAGCCGTCTGCCAGACTCTTATTCCCCAAAGCTGGCTGGCTGCCTGCCACTTACACCACATGCTGGATAATTTGCAGACCTTTGATTTCTCACGCTGGATCCCGTACTTGGTTGCCTCCTGGATCATTACTCCCGCAAAAAGACAATCAAGCCCATTTTCCACCAAGTTAGTTGCCTCCGATCAACCTATTCCCGAACTCTGTCTCACTCCCAGCCCCTTTCTACCACATGCTTGCTTGCTCCCAGCCCATTACTCCACTCGCCTGTACTGGTTGATTCCAAGCCCATTACGCTTCCAGGCTGACTGCTTCCCAGCCCCAATGATCTCCCATTCGAGATGCATCCCAACACCTTACCTTGTCAAACTGGCTTCCATCCAGCCCCTTTCTCCTCACACAAGCAGGCTGCCTCCCAACTCTTTGCGCCCCCCAAGCTATATGTCTCCAAGATCATTACTACTCCAAGCCTGATGCAACCGAGCCCCATTGATGCCCAATCTGGATGCTTCCCAGCCCCTTACACCTAAAGCTTGTAGTGTCTCCGACGCTTACTCCTCAAGGATGTCTCGCGGCGCATTGCACACCCAATATGTCTGCCTCCCAATCCCTTTCTCCGCCATTATAGATTCCTCCAAGTCCATTAATTCGTCAAGATGCCTGAATCCCAGCGCCTTATTCACCCAACCTGGCTTCTTTCCAGGCACTTACTCCCTCCAGTTGATTGACTCTGTCCCTTTCTCCCCCATGTTGGCTATCTCCCAGCTTCCTTACTCTTTAGAGCTGGCAGTCACTTGATCCGTAGGTCAACAAGGTGTGCGTCTACGAGTCCAGAACTTCCCAACGCTGGCTCCCACACAGCCCATCATTTTCCCCATCATGGCTGCCACCTAGCCCCTTACTCTCGCTACCCAGCTTCCGTCCAGCACTCGCACAAGCTGGCGTCCTCCCAACCGCATACCTTCCAAGTCGGATGCCTTCCAGCCTCATGTTGTCCCAATCTTGCTGCCTTCCAGCCCCTTACTCAGCCATGCAGGCTGCCTCAGGGTCCCTTATTCCCTCATGTTGGCTGCCTCCGAAACCCCTATTCACCCAAGCTCGCTGCCTTCCATCACCTTACCCCCAACATTACCTCCCACAAAGTACCTTACTCTTACAAGTTATCAAGCCTCTCTTAAAAAAGAACTACTTAGACACTTCATTACTGAACAATTATAAACCAACTAGACCAAGTGCAGACCCGTTGGGTCTGTTCCCCCAACGTGCGGTTGTGGGGGGGGGGGGGGGGGGGGGGGGGGGCGGCATGCAGCGTCACACACTAACTACCCCCCCCCCCCCCCCCACCCCCCGCACACACGCTAATGGACGGGAGGAGGGGGAGAGAGCGAGGGAGAGAGGGGGGGGGGGGAGAGACGGGGGGGGGGGGGGGGGGGGGGGGGGACTTAGAGGGGGGAGGGGGGATGAGAGAGAGGGGGAGAGAGGGGGAGTGCTGAGAGGTGGGTGAGATGAGGGGGGGGGGAGAGGCGGGGAGCGGGGAGGGTGGGGTGAAGGAAGGGGTTAGGGGTGTGTGGAGGGGAGGGGGTTTTAGGGGAGGGACGGTGGGGGAGATGGAGAGGTGGGGGGGGGAGACAAAGTGCGGAGAGAGAGAGGGGGGGGAGGGGGAAGGGGGAGGAGGAGAGGAGGAGAGGAGGAGAGGGGGAGGGGAGGAGAAGGGGGGGGAGGTGGAGAGGTGGGGGAGAGGAGGAGGGGGGGCAGAGGAGGAGAGGGGGGAGAGAGGAGGAGGGCCGAGAGGGGAGAGAGGGGAGGAGAGGAGGAGAGGAGGAGAGGAGAGAGGGGAGGGAGGGGGAGGAGAGAGAGAGATTCACAGAAGAGCAGGAGAGAGGAAGTGAGGCGAGAGCTCTGATGAGGCAGAGACTTGAAGAGCGCCCTGAGAGGGAGTAGAGCTAAAGAGAGAGAGAGAGGTACACCCAGGAGGAGCTGAAGGGAGGCAGACGACTTGAGATTACAGATGAGGGAGAGGGAAGGGGGGGGAGAGTAGAGATTCCGGAGCTCCAGCAGGGGAGTATATGGGACGAGAGGAGGAGAGAGGAGGAGAGAGGAGAGGGGGAGAGAGAGGGAGAGGGGAGGAGGGAGGGAGAGGGGAGGGGAGGAGGGAGAGAGGAGGGAGGGTAGAGGGAGGACATGGGGGGGAGGAGAGGAGGAAGAGGAGGAGAGGGGGGAGAGGAGGAGAGGGGGAAGAGGTGAGGGGGGAAGAGGAGGAGAGGGGGGAGGGAGAGAGGAGGAGAGAAGAGGGAGGGTAGAGAGGAGAGGGGGGGGGAGTGCCCTTTTACTTCAACCCAAACCCAAATAACCATTTGCAGGCAGTCCTTTTTTACCTCTAACCATAATTTCATTTTAAAACCAAATTAAGGGTACTCACAGTGCTGTGGACATTGGTCAGTGTCATTCAGAGCTCTGATTGAGGCACAACACTTGCAGAGCCTGATTGAGGCACAACACTTGCAGAGCCTGATTGAGGCACACCACTTGCAGAGCCTGATTGAGGCACACCACTTCCTGGTTTTATAGTCCATTCCCCTCCCTCCAGCAGGGGCAGCAGAGAGAACGGGGAATTTTGTAATAACATTAATATCTCTGTCAATTTTCATCGACGGGAAAAATCCTCGGCACACATGCGGCGGAGGGGGGCTCTGAGCGAGGTGGACAAAAATGACGGCCGAAGGAGGCGGCGTACTCTCGAAAATCGGAGCACAGAAATCCACAACCGGTCAAGAACAGACTTTTAGTAATATGTAGATATCAAACCTCCCATTTCTCAGTAAAACATTGAAAAAGCTGTTTTTAAGCAGCCGAACAATTTCATGTTAATGAACAGATGTTTTGATGTCTTCCAGTCAGGATTTAGACCACACCACAGCACCGAGACGGCCCTTGTTAAGGTCTTCAATGACATTCACTTTAACACAGACAATGGCAACATTTCAGTCTTAGTATTACTAGATCTTAGTGCTGCATTCGACACAGTCGATCACAACGTATTACTAGACCGTCTGGAAAACTGGGTGGGACTTTCGGGCACAGCATTAAAATGGTATGAATCCCACTTGAAGGACAGGGACTACTTTGTGTCTATAGCTCTACGCATCTGATCGTGCAAAAAGTACATGTGGAGTTCCCCAGGGCTCCATTCTGGGGCGTCTTCTGTTGAACATCTACATGCTTCCACTGGCTCAGATCATGAAAATATGTTACCATAGTTACGCAGACGACACACAAATCTACATAACAGTATCACCAGGAGACTATAGTCCAATACAAGCACCGAGTAGATGCATTGAGCAAATCAACGATTGGATGAACCAGAATCTTCTCAAATTAAACAAATATAAAACTGAAATAATTGTTTTTGGAGCCAAGAACGATTAAAAGTTAGCACCCAGCTTCAAATGGTAATGCTAAAAACAACAAACCAAGCCAGAAACCTAGGAGTAGTCATGGACTGAGACCTGAACTTCAACAGCCACATACAAACAGTCACAAAGTTAGCCTACTATCACCTAAATAATATATCAAGGATTAAAGGACTTATGTCTCAGCAGGATTTGGGAAAACCTGTCCATGCATTTATCTTCAGCAGGCTCGACTACTGTAACAGTGTCTTTACAGGTCTCCCTAAAAAGTCGATCAGACAGCTGCAGTTAATTCAGAACGCTGCTGCTCGAGTCCTCACTAAGACCTTAAAAGTAGATCACATTACTCCAGTTCTGAGGTTTTTACACTGGCTTCCTGTCTGTCAAAGAATTGATTTCAAAATGCTACTGTTGGTTTACAAAGCACTGAATGGTTCGGGCCAAAATACATTTCTGATCGTCTGCTTAGCTACGAACCACCCAAACCTCTCAGATCGTCTGGGACAGGTCTGCTCTGTGCCCCCAGAGTCAAAACTAAACATGGCGAGGCAGCATTCATGCACCACCTATCTGGAACAAACTCCCAGAAAACTGCAGGTCTGCTGCAACTCTCAGCTCTTTTAAATCTAGACTGAAGACGTTTCTGTTTGCCGCTGCCTTTAAGTAAACAATACAATTTATTAATTACCTATACTGCACTGTCACTTCTATTCCTGGTTTTATTCTATTTTAAATATTTTATTTGATTGTTTTTACTTTTGTAATTGTTATATCTGATTAATCTAATAATCGTTTAACATCTAAATGTCCTGTTATATGTGTTTCATTCCAATGCTTTTAATGTTTTATGTAAAGCACTTTGAATTACCTTGTTGTTGAAAGGTGCTATACAAATAAACTTGCCTTGCCTTGCCTTTCCTTGCCTTTCAACGTGGCCCAGTCCCAGCCCCATATAGCCTCAATCCTGCTGCCGCCCAGCCCCTTACTCCCCAAACGTGCATATTTTCTAGACTCTTATTTCCACCAGCTGCCTGCCTCCCCCTAGATTGCTCCCTTAATCTGCCTGCTCTTAAGCCCATTATTACCACAAACAGCCTCTCCCTCCGCCGCTTTCCCCTCTAAGATGGATGCCTCTCAGCCCCTTACTCCTCCAAGCACGCTGCCTCTTAGCATCTTACTACTCTAACTGCCTTCCTCTCAATCCCTTACTTTCTCAAGCTGGCTGTCTCACATCCCCTTACGTAGCGATGTAACGAAACTTACATTCAGCGGTGCTGCAGTTCTGCCACTGGCCGTGTGCGCGATATTGGCGACTTTGAAGGCGGGGGGGGGGGGGGGGGGGGGGGGGGGGGGGGGGATTACATTTCAGTTTTCCACTGCCTGTCGGAGAGGGATTTGCTCGGGCTGCCAGTTGCGGAAGAATAATCGATCGAACTTCCGTTCCCTATTTTTTTTTAAAGCGCGAGACAACTTAATAATTTGATTAAAATAAAAAACGACTTCTAACGCCCTGAACGCCTACAACGTGACGGGTCGCAAGAACGGGACAAAACAAAGAGTAAGTCGTTTATTTTACACATAAACTTGCTTCTTGGCGTGGCTTGAACCTAATTTTACGTTGCCAAAATATGATTTGAGCCCCGTACGAAGCGTCAGTATTATTCCTGCCGATATGGAATTCAAATTCACTGCAAATGCATCTTTGCAATCGAACGCGTTCCTGAAAAACCCACTCGCAAGATGATTTAAATGTGTTTTTTTTTGGACAATCATGTCATAAGAGCATCTAAATCGTCTATATTTTGTGTTATTGTCTATCCATAGTCAATATTTTTATACTAAATATCAGTTTTAGTCCCATGTATTGTGCAAAGAAATAGTAACTTTGATTATATTGAGTGCATGTTTCTAGATAAATTTATGGGAATTAAAAATGTAATTCCTTCCATCCGGCATATAAATTCATGACATTGAGATTTAAAATTCATGTTATATTGTGAATTCTTGTGTGAATAGGATTAGTTTGCGATTTGGATACTTAGGCTATTAAAAATATGTCATTTCCTTAAGAAATTGAATCTACGAGATGTTCATAATTTACATGCAGCCTTACTCCATAAAGCTGGAAGCCTGTCAACCCGTTACGCCAAATGCTATGTTTCCCAGTCCCTTATTTCCCAACGCTCCATTACTCCCTCGCAGCAGCTGCCTCCCCACACCACACTCACTCAATCTGACTGCCTTCCATTACCTTGCTCCCCAACACTTGTTCTCACGCGCAGCCCCTTACTCCAGCAACCTGGCTTACTCTCAATCCTTTACACCTACAATGCCGCTGCTTCCAAGCCACGTACTCCCCAAAACTGGACGCCTCCAGACACGTATTCAGATGTCAGTGTGTAGGAGGACTCGCAACGTCAAGTTGATGTGAGTTCGTTGATGGCAAAACGTTTGTGCACGCAATTTTCACTGCGTAACAGGACGTATCTCGTGATCATTTAACGATTCAGTTGCTTATTCTATTCAAGGAATGACAGGGCTGAGGATCAATGTTGGGCCCAAGTGCGTGTTGTTGTGACAGACGTGCATAATTAATATACAAGCGGCTGATGTGAGATTCACGAAGCGATTGTAGGTCATCGACTTTTGAACGTGTCGATTCCTACTTTAGTCCGATCTCGGGTGAAGAAACATTGGATGTTGTGTAACTCTATTCTGTCGGAATATGGGAACATGAACTGGGCGGAAATCGAATAGCAGCGGAGTGAGACATAGAAAATAGAAACATAGAAAATAGGTGCAGGAGGATGCCTTTTGGCCCTTCGAGCCAGCATCGTTGATTTTACTTCGGAGTCACGTGAGTGATTCCGTGAAGACCCCAGCCCAGTGCGCAGTTGCGGCCATAATCGCACAGCTGTGCAAACGCGGCCAGCGGGAGTCGGGCGCTCCCGCAACCAAGGAACGTGAGGTAAGTACTTACCTTAATCGGGCCTTGTGGTTTTTTTCTCTAGGGAAAAACGAGGGGTCACTGGCTGAATGCCAAGGGAGCTGACACTCCTACCCCAGTGCTATTGCACTAGACATCTCCCTTGTCGAGGGATTGATGCAACAACGGAGTTTTAGCTATGCCTCCTCCAATTTACAGCACACCCTTTTGCTCCCTCTTTTGAGGCTAGCTAAGGAGGCCAGGGCTGGGCTGGCTTAAACGCTGGGCAGGCGGATGAGAACAGCAGTATGCCAGGGGAGCAGGATCAGGAAGAGCTGCTGGGTGTCGTGGGCCACTACATGGCTCCTCCACGCGACCATCTTCCCAAACAAAGCCCTGCAGGAGTAGGCCTTTCCAGAGGCAATCTGCAGGCAGCTGGGTCAGCAGACTCGCAGACAAGAGCTAAAAGCAGCGAACTTTGAATCTCCTAACAAGGGTCAAGATGTCACCGCCTTTGCTCGTTTTTTCCACGGATCATACTCACCTGGCAGGCGAGACGCCATGATCACCAAGGTGGTTCTCCCAGGATGAGACTATCCCGTTGCACTACGAGTGTGCTGACGCCTAAGATGTGCCCAAATTTGGGATACTCGACTGACATTTGTGCATATAAGACCTACCCTCAACCCCAAATATACGGGGTTATGCAACCGCTGCTGCGGGAAGAGAGGCAGCTAAACCTGTGCGCCTCATGAGGGCAGGTCATGGAACGAGCAGGACATCGCATCCAACACCCAGCTGGCAGCACCCCTCGGCATCCACCATCAAATATCGAACAAGGACTGGTGAAAGCCTGGCGACCGCTTCACATTACCCCCAAAGTTCTTTTTAGACAGTGGCCCAGAGCGGAGCCGTGGGAAAATGCGCCGTCCCACCGACAGCACCAGCATACCAGCAAAACTAAGCCTTCATGAAAAAACAATGAACATGGAGGTAGGTAGTCTGGTTCCTCCCAGTTTACACAAAATAAGGGTGTTCTACTACCTGCGGGGGGGGGGGGGGGGGGGGGGGGGGGGGGGGGGGGGGGGGGGGGGGGGGGGGGGGGGGGGGGGGGGTACATTTACACTTGTTGATAAAAGCATGGGGTGCTGTCACAAATAACTAATATATACTCAACAGTATTAGTGGATAAAAACTTGAATTCAAATTGGGCATATTACCGGCAGTTCAGCAATGCGCCCAAAGGACATTTTCTCCCTCTAAGAAAGAGAAGCGAGAAGGTCAAGCTGACCTAGAAAGGCTCATTACTAAACGGATCATGGGAATAGACATGAACCATTGGAATTTGTACTGCTGTAGATTTGGGAGGAGCAACAGCAGCAACAGATTAGCTAGAGATACCACTGATTGGCTCTAGCCCAAGTGTGAGGAGAGGGGTGAAACCAGTTGAAAACAGTTAAAAAGCCAAGGACGCACCGTCTTTGTTCAGTACTGCTGTAGATTTGGGAGGAGCAACAGCAGCAACAGATTAGCTAGAGATACCACTGATTGGCTCTAGCCCAAGTGTGAGGAGAGGGGTGAAACCAGTTGAAAACAGTTAAAAAGCCAAGGACGCACCGTCTTTGTTCAGTACTGCTGTAGATTTGGGAGGAGCAACAGCAGCAACAGATTAGCTAGAGATACCACTGATTGGCTCTAGCCCAAGTGTGAGGAGAGGGGTGAAAACAGTTGAAAACTGAGGAATTGGCTGTGTAAATTGGTAAATAGGCAATTTATCAGTCAATTTAAGCAGGACAGCTCTTTGCGAGCGGCAGTGAGTGAGCGGCCTAGTGAGGGAAGTGCCCTGTGAGAAAAGTGTGAGTCTTCGGAGAGGAGGCTGAGGAGAGGAGACCACGCAATACGCTTGAGAGGCTAAGGATTCTGGGAGAGGCAAAGAGGTTTGCCACGCACTGCAAGGGAGCAGTGGACCAGACAGGAAGAGCGGACGGAATTACCACTAGACAGCCAAACCAGTAGGTAATTTACGGCTGGTGTGAGTACTTTCCCATTTATAGGAGGTAGGATTATATAAATAAGGGGTGTATCAATACAGTAGGGGATTCTTAAATAGGACCAGTTAATTACTTATATAAGATGGGCGGTCAGGAGATGTGCCAATACTGCGAGATGTGGGAATTTGTCGACACCATTGATGTAGAAGATCCCTACAGCTGCAGTAAGTGTTTGAGGCTAGAGGAACTCCAGCTCCGCATTGATGAGCTGGAGACCCAACTTCATACGCTGCGGTACATCAGGGAGGGGGAGTATTACCTGGATGTTTTGTGCCAGGGGATGGTCACACCGACCAGTTTAACTAATTCAGTAGGCAGTGAGCAAGGAAAGGAAGGTGTGGCCATAAGCGAGGCAGGTAGGGGGAACCAGGAGGAGATGCGGCAGGAGCCACAGCCCTTGTCCCTGACGAGCATGACCGAGGCTCTTACTCAATGTAAGGACGGGATCAGGGGCTGTGGGAGGGATGAGCAACCTGGCTGCAGCACCGTGGATCAGGAGGCCATTCAAGAGGGGGGAGTTAGAAGAAATGCCGTAGTGATAGGGGATAGTATTATTCGGGGGGTAGATAAGGTTCTCTGCGGCCAGCAGAACATGTCCCGAAGGCTGTGTTGCCTACCCGGTGCTAGGGTTAAGGATATCTCTGCGATGCTGGAGAGAAATTTGCAGTGGGAGGGGGAGGATCCAGTGGTCGTGGTCCATGTGGGGACCAATGACATAGGAAGGACGAGGAAGGAGGATCTGCTGAAGGAGTTTGAGCAGTTAGGGAATAAATTAAAAAGCAGAACCTCGAGGGTACTGATCTCCGGATTGCTACCTGAGCCACGGGCCAAATCGGCGAGGGTACGTAAAATTAAGAAGCTAAATGCGTGGCTCAAAGACTGGTGTGGGAATAATGGGTTTGGTTTCTTGGGCCACTGGCACCAGTACTGGGACAGGGGGGATCTGTTCTGTAAGGACGGACTTCACCTGAACGGTGCTGGGACTGGGGTCCTGGCAAATCATATAACTAGGGCAGTAGAGAGGTCTTTAAACTAAGTAGCGGGGGGGAGGTATCAAGGGGGGTAATAACGGCAGGGGTAGAGGAAATAGAGCAGGGTATCAGTGGGGAAGCGGAAAGTCAAAATGTGACAGGAGACAGAATGTGTGAAGATAAAGCTTTAGATGTAAAAGGGGCAAAAACGGAAAGGAAGGGTAGTAAAAATCATCTGAAAGTGCTTTATCTAAATGCACGGAGTATTCGTAATAAGATAAATGAATTAACGGTGCAATTAAGTATATATAGTTATGATATCGTGGCCATTACGGAGACATGGCTGCAAGGGGATCAGGACTGGGAGTTAAATATAGAGGGGTACTCGACAATTAGGAAAGATAGACAGGAAAGAAAGGGAGGAGGGGGGGCCCTTTTAATAAGGGAGGGAATAACGGCAATAGAGAGGAAGGATATTGCGTTGAAGGATCAGGATAGTGAAACAGCTTGGGTACAGATAGAGAATAATAAGGGGAAAAAAACACTAGTGGGTGTAATTTATAGACCTCCAAATAGCTGTGACGCTGTTAGTCAGAACATAAATCTGCAAATAGTTGACGCATGTAAAAAGGGAACTGCTGTAATCATGGGGGACTTCAATTTTCATATTAATTGGGCAAAACCAAACTGGGCAGGGTAGACTAGAGGAAGAGTTTATAGAATGTATTAGAGACGGGTTCCTAGAACAGTATGTCACAGAACCGACAAGGGGGGAGGCAATCTTGGATCTGGTCCTGTGTAATGAAGCAGGATTAATTAAAAATGTCATAGTTAGGGACTCGTTGGGAACAAGTGACCACAATATGGTCGAATTCCATATTCAAATAGAAGGGGAGCAGGTTGAAACTCAGGCTAGGGTGCTTAGTCTAAATAAGGGGGATTATGAAGGTATGAGGACTGAGCTGATCAAAGTTGACTGGGATAGCAGACTCAAGAATAAGACGGTACATGAGCAGTGGTGTACGTTTAAGGGTATACTGTATAACCTTCAAGAAAAATTTATTCCTATGAAGAAAAAAAGGGGTAAGGGTAAGAACAGTCAGCCATGGCTCAGTAAAACTATAAAGGATAGTATTCGGCTGAAGGCAAGGGCATATAAGGTAGCCAGAGATAGTGGGAGGGTAGAGGATTGGGAAGCATTTAAAGGTCAGCAAAAAAAATAAACTAAGAGATTAATTAAGATGGTGAAAATAGACTATGAAAGGAATTTAGCGAACAACATAAAAACTAATAGTAAGAGTTTTTATAGCTATATAAAAAGAAAAGGGTGGCTAAGGTGAACGTTGGTCCATTGGAGGGTGAGACTGGAGAGTTGTTGGTGGGGAACATGGAAATGGCAAAGGCATTAAACGAGTATTTTGTATCAGTCTTCACCATAGAAGACACAAAAAATATTCCAACGCTGGATAAACAGGGGGCGGTAGGAATGGAGGAGCTAAATACTATTAAGATCACCAAGGAGGTGGTATTAGGGAAATTAATGAGACTGAAGGAGGATAAATCCCCTGGGCCTGATGGATTACATCCAAGGGTCTTGAGGGAGATAGCGGTGGGGATTGTGGATGCATTGGTGATAATTTTCCAAAACTCCCTGGAGGCAGGAACGGTCCCAGTGGATTGGAAAATGGCCAATGTAACACCTATATTTAAAAAAGGAAGTAAACAGAAGGCGGGTAACTATAGACCGGTTAGTCTAACATCGGTGGTGGGTAAAAAGTTAGAGACAATTATTAAAGAAACACTAACGGGGCACTTGGATAAACATGACTTCATCGGACAGAACCAACATGGTTTTGTGAAGGGGAAGTCCTGTTTAACGAATCTGCTCGAATTCTTTGAGGAAGTAACAACCCGGGTGGATAAAGGGGAACCGGTGGATGTGGTATACTTGGACTTCCAAAAGGCTTTTGACAAGGTGCCACATAAGAGACTATTGCTAAAAATAAAAAAATTATGGGATTGGGGGTAATATATTAGCATGGGTAGAGGATTGGCTAACAAATAGGAAGCAGAGAGTGGGGATAAATGGTTCATACTCGGGATGGCAACCGGTAACTAGCGGGGTTCCGCAAGGGTCGGTGCTGGGACCCCAGTTGTTCACAATTTATATAATGATTTGGAGGAGGGAACCAAGTGTAATATATCAAAATTTGCGGACGATACAAAAATGGGAGGAAAAGTAGGGGATGAGGAGGATAGGAAGAGTCTGCAAAAGGATATAGATAAGCTAGGTGAGTGGGCAACAACTTGGCAGATGAAATTTAATACTAATAAATGTGAAGTCATTCACTTTGGGAAAAAAAATGATAGGGCAAGTTATTTTCTAAATGAGGAGGAGCTGCGTTGTAATGCAACGCAAAGGGATCTAGGGGTATTAGTACATGAATCACTGAAAGTTAGTATGCAGGTGCAGCAAGCAATCAGGAAGGCCAATGGAGTTTTGGCCTTTATTGCTAGGGGGATTGAGTATAAAAACACGGAGGTCTTGCTGCAGCTGTACACAGTATTAGTGAGACCACATTTGGAATACTGTGTACAGTTCTGGGGTCCATACTTAAGAAAGGATGTACTAGCCCTGGAGGCAGTGCAGCGAAGGTTTACAAGATTAATTCCTGCAATGAGGGGATTGACATATGAGGAAAGGTTAAGTAGGCTGGAACTCTACTCTTTGGAGTTTAGAAGAATGAGAGGCGCTCTCATTGAAACATATAAGATCGTGAGGGGCCTTGATCGGGTGGATGCACCGAGGATGTTCCCAATGATCGGGGAAACTAGAACTAGGGGACATAGTTGCAGAATAAGGGGGGGGGCTCTTTTAAAACTGAGATGAGGAAGAACTTCTTCACCCAGAGGGTGGTTAATTTATGGAATTCACTGCCCCAGGGAGCAGTGGAAGCAGAAACTTTAAATATATTTAAGACTAAAATAGATGTTTTTTTAGCTGCCAAGGGGATAAGGGGCTACGGGGAGAGGGCAGGGATATGGACCTAGGTATGGTTAGTATAGTAAGACCTGAGTGATCTCCTGGACAAGTGTCGATCGCCTAGATTGGGGTCGGAGAGGAATTTCCCGGATTTTTTTCCCGAATTGGACCTGGGTTTTTATCCGGTTTTTTGCCTCCCCCAGGAGATCACGAGGTTCTTGGGGTGGAGAGGGGTGATAGCGGTATAAAGGGGAGGGTAGTGTCTTGTGTTCTGTGTCTTGTGTCTACTGTTTGTGGGTAAGTGTGTCTGTTTAGTGTTCAGCCATGAGCGAATGGCGGTGCGGGCTCGATGGACCTGGTGGTCTGCTCTCGCACCTACTTTCTATGTTTCTATGTCTATGTTTCTATGTATCGAATATATTCACTAAAACTACAAAAGATGGTGAATGTAGCATCATCATTGATCTAATATCACTAAATAAATCTGTTGAGTATATACACTTTAAGATGGAGACGGGGTTTTTGTCACTGCCAGACATCTGATCTCCAAAGGATACCTTATGGCGAGCATTGATATGGAAGATGCAAACTATCTTATACCCATACACTAGGATCATTGTAGATACCTAAAAAAAAATACCTGGATAATGGATATCCCGGTTAGGGCAACAATGGATGTATAGAGCATTCCCAATGGTCTAACCTCAGCCCTAAACTATTATAAATATTAAAAATAGCCATGAAAATATTAAGAAAACAAGCATAATCATGGCATATATTGGATGATATCCTCATATTCGGGGAAACAAAGGAATTAGCTGTGGCAGCAGTTCTAGCTACGAAACAGCACCCTAAAGCACTGAGGTGCATCCCGCGTCCAGATAAACCAGAATTGAAGCCGTTAACTACCATGGATTATCTGGGCTTCAATATCAATTCCATCCATATGACTGTTACTTTGCCAAGGTACTTGGGTCACTATAATCTAATCATGAATGTACCCACTGAAGCTATATCACAATTACAGTGGTGGGCAGACATATGTTTGGCATAGTTTTCAGCCCTATTATTATCACCAATCCCAACTTGGTTATTTAAAAAACCGATGCCAGTACTTTAGGCTGGGGAGCAACTAAACTCCATATCCAGCACAGGTAACAGATGGACCAATTCAGAATCGTCGTTACTACACACACCGGGCATCAACTATTTGGGATTGGTGATCGCCTATTGGGCTAAAAAGCATATGCATTTCAAATGCAGCACGTACATATGCGGTTACGGATTGATAATACTATGGTGGTGGCTTATATCAACCATATGGGGAGCATAAAATCATTATCGTGCAACAAATTGGTCAAACAGATCTGGCAATTGTGTGTCAAAAGACATTTTAACTATCAGCTGCCTATTCCCTAGGAAGCTAGAACACAGTGGGAGACACCACGTCACGGGTAAAAAGTTATGACAACATTGAATAGATGTCAAACCCAAAATGTCTGCTAAAGGTATTAAGCAGTTTGAAAGCCAGATATCAATTTGGTTGCACAAGACGGAATCACCAGTAACCTATGTATGTGACTTAGGAACCAGATCAGAGGCAGCAGCGATAGATGCCTACACGCTGGAAGGGGGAATTCCTGCTTTGCCTTCCTCCCTTCTGCCTCATCAGTCGGGCACTTCGCAATACAGATGGAATCTGTCTCCGAGATATTGAACGTGCCCGACCGGCCTACACAGCCATGGTTCCCAGTTCATCACGACATGGTGGGCGAGTCACCTATGGATTTCCCTAGTGGACCATGGTTGCTGACTCAACCCAGTATCAGGCATAAGCCACCCATGCCATAAAAACATCACACTCCTGGGTGCAGGTTTTGAATAGACCTTACCAGGGACTGGGATTATCCAAAGGAACTATTACCACCATGTCGGCATCCCTGCGTACAGTCACCAAGAGCTAACATGGGTAAAATACTGCCACGACGCAGGGACAACATACCAATTATTCAACCACTGACGTATTGGAGTTCCTGGAACATCTACACCATGACTAAAAGGTGAGTTACAGTGCCGTAAATACAGCATGGAGCACCTTGACTGCTTATCTAAAAACAGCAGGACAGCAGAGCATGGGATCCCATCCATGGAAGATAAACGTATGAAGGGCAACTATAATAATAAGCCCCAAAAACCCAGGTATACCCATGTATGGGATATCGGTGTGATATTGACGTATCTCAGAGAATGGCACCAGCCAGATCCCTCAGCTTGCTCAATCTATATTAAAAACGCTCATGCTTATGGCTCTCGTATACGCTCACAGAGTCCAGTCACTCCATAAAACTAGACTGGATAACATGGTGATTACCCCAGACGCATCACGTTCATATTCTAGGTCTGGTAAAACCTAACTCGCAGGCATATGGGACAAGGCGAGATTATGTGTTCGGCACGGACTAGAAGGGTCGAGATGGCCTGTTTTTTTTTCCGTGCTGTAATTGTTATATGGTTATATGGACCAGGAACGCCCAATTCACTGGTGGGATTCCGGGCCTACCCACCAGAGTCCAGGTTGAGAGTGGTGACCCATCTACGACAATATATAGACACAACCCACAATCTTAGAGGGAGAGGAAAGCCTATGGGTCAACCATAGAAACCCCAAGACGGGGTAACGAGCCAAACTACTTCAAGGTGGCTCAAACAGGTACTGAAAGCTGCCGGAATAGATAATAATACATTTAAATCCCATTCCACTAGGGCAGCATTGATATCAGCGGCTGAACGAATGGACATCCCGGTTGACCACATTCTCAATTCCGCTTGATGGTCAAGGGAAACGACGTTCAGAACATTTTTTATTGTAAACCGTTGATAAGCCTGATTTAATTGCAGAAAGAATATTACAAACTGCAATATTAATTTAAGCTCAGGGGAGCTATTTATGTTGTTATTGTTAACAAATACCTTTCTGTTTCTTGTGAAAGCAGATCCATTGGTTGATTACGATAACACTTCCTCCCTCAAAAACTTCGGCAGTGAGTGAAATAAAAACTGTTACACGGTTTGAAATCACAGACCTTTGAAGTCTTCACGGAATCACTCACGTGACTCCGAAGTAAAATAGTAAGATTAAACGAGTACTTACCAGTATGAAGTTTGATCTGTATTTTATGAGGAGCTACGATGAGGGATTACGTGCCCTCCGCTCCCACCCTCAATATATAGATCAAACTAATAAACTGATGTCTCATGATCTTTACTATCTTGCTTCAAATATTGTGTCTATCCTGTGATTTCACACCGCTGCTTCGAAGTATGCCGCAACTGCGCACTCGGCTGGGGTCTTCACGTAATCCCTCATCGTAACTCCTCATAAAATACAGATCAAACTTCATACTGGTAAGTACTCGTTTAATCTTACTATTCATTGTGAGCATGGCTGATCATACACAATCAGTAATGCGTGACCGCCTTCTCCCCATATCCATTTTTTCCGCTAGCCTAAAGAGCTCTATCTAACTGTTTTAAATTCATCCAATGAATTGGCCTCGACTGCCTTCTGCGGCAAAGAATTTTACAAATTCACAATTCTCTGGGTGAAAAAGATTTATATCTTCTCAGTTTTAAACAATAGACAATAGACATTAGGTGCAGGAGTAGTCCATTCGGCCCTCGAGCCAACACCACCATTCACGGCAAACATGGCTGATCATCCACAATCAGTACCCCGTTCCTGCTTTCTCCCCATATCCCTTAATTTCGCTATATTTAATAATATTAATAATAATAATCTTTATTTATATAGCACTTTTCAACAAAACCAATATTTGAACCAAAGTGCTTTACAGAGATTGATTAAATTAATTGAACAGATCAAATGTCAATATATCCATACAAAACAAAAAAGAGAAAAAAGAAAAAAAGACACAGAACAGTACACTATAGAAATCAACATGAAACGTCCCCCCACGGCAGAATTCACTGTGAGGGAAGGCACTAAAAATATCCAGTTCTCCCCCTCATAGTCCACCCGAGGTCGGGGTCTATATGTGGCCTCCTCAGCCAACTCGAAGAGCTCTATCTAACTTTCTCTTGAAAACATCCCGATAATTGATCTCCACTTCCTTCTGAGGCACAGAATTCCACAAATTCACAACTCTCTGGTGAACATATTTTTAAATACCTCGTGTTCTCAAACAGTGGCCCCTGGTTCTGGGCTACCCCAATATCGGGTACATGTTTCCTTCCTCTAGCGCGTCAAATCCTTTAATAACCTGATACGTTTCAATAAAATGCCCTGACATCCTGCTAAATTCCAGTGTATTCAAGCCCAGTCGCTCTATTCATCCAGCATACGACATTGCCACTACCTCGGGAATTAACCCCGTTATACTATACCATACTAACTCAATCCAAGAATGTCCTTCCTCAGATTTGGAGACCAAAACTGCACACAATACTAGGGGCCTGTACAACAGTTTTTGTCACCAAAGTGGATAACCTCACATTTATCCACATTACCATATAACCATATAACAATTACACCACGGAAACAGGCCAGCTCGGCCCTACAAGTCCGTGGCGAACAATTATTTTCCCCTAGTCCCATCTACCTGCACTCAGACCATAACCCTCCATTCCTTTCACATCCATATACTTATCCAATTTATTTTTAAATGATAAAATCGAAGTTGCCTCCTCCACTTCCACTGGAAGCTCATTCCACACAGATGCCACTCTCTGAGTAAAAACGTCCCCCGTCATGTTACCCCTAAACCTTTGTCCCTTAATTCTGGTCTTGTTCTAGTAAATCTCTAGTAAATCTCCTCTGTACTCTCTATATTTTGTTGACATCGTTCCTATAATTGGGCGACCAAAATTGTACACCATACTCCAGAATTGGTCTCACCAATGCCTTGTACAATTTCAACATTACATCCCAACTTCTATACTCAATGCTCTGATTTATAAGGCTTGCATACCAAAAGCTTTCTTTACCACCCTATCTACACGAGATTCCACCTTCAGGGAACTGTACACAGTTATTCCTAGATCCCTCTGTTCAACTGCATTCCTCAATTCGCTACCATTTAACATGTACGTCCTATTTTGATTTGTCCTGCCAAGATGCAGCTCCTTACATTTATCAGCATTAAACTCCATCTGCCATCTTTCAGCCCATTCTTCCAAATGGCCTAAATCTCTCTGTAGACTTTGGAAATCTACTTCATTACCCACAACACCACCTATCTTAGTATCATCTGCATACTTACTAATCCAATTTCCAGATCATTGATGTACATGACAAACAACAGTGGACCCAACACAGATCCCTGAGGCACCCCACTAGTCACCTGCCTCCAACCTGACAAACAGCCATCCACCATTACACTCCGGCGTCTCCCATTCAGCCACTGTTGAATTCCATCTTGCTACTCCTGCATTTATACCCAACAATTGAACCTTCGTAACCAACCTTCCATGAGGAACCTAGTCAAAGGCCTCACTAACGTACATATAGACAACATCCACTGCTTTACCCTCATCAATTTCCCTAGTGACCTCTTCAAAACATTCACGAAGATTGGTCAAACATGACGTTCCAGGCACAAATCCATGTTGACTGTTCCTAATCAGATCCTGTTTATACAGATGCCTTATATATATTATCTCTAAGTATATTTTCCATTAATTTGCCCACCACTGAAGTCAACCTAACAGGTCTATAATTGCTAGGTTTACTCTGAGAACCATTTTAAAACGGAACAACATGCGCAGTACGCCAATCCTCGGGCACTATTCCCGTTTCAAATGACATTTGAAATATTTCTGTCATAGCCCCTGCTATTTCTACACTAACTTCCCTCAATGTCCTAGGGAATATCCTGTCAGGACCTGGAGACATATCTACTTTTGTATTTTTCAAAAGTGTCAGTACTTCTTTTTCTTTGAATCCATAGCTTCGCTACTTGTTTCCCTTACCTCACATAATTCAATATCCTTCTCCTAGGTGAATACCGAAGGAAATAAATTGTTCAATATCTCCCCAATCTCTTTTGGCTCTGCAGATAGCTGTCCACTCTTTCTCTCTAATGGACCAATTTTATCCCTCGTTATCCTTTTGCTATTAATATCGCTGTAGAAACACTTTGGATTTACTTGCACCTTGCTTGCCAAAAAGCAACCTCATATGTTCTTTTGCTTTTCTAATTTCTTTCTTAAGATTATTTTTACATTCTTTATACTCATTCACCTCATTCACTCCACGCTGCCTATAATTATTGTAGATCTCTCTTTTTTTCCGAACCAAGTGTCCAATATCCCTTGAAAACCATGGTTCTGTCCAGTGTTTACTATTTCCTTTCAACCGAACAGGGATATAAAGATTCTGTACTCTTAAAATTTCCCCTTTAAATGTCCTCCATTTCTCTACTACATCCTTCCCATAAAACAAAATATCCCAATGCACTCCTTCTAAATCCTTTCGTATCTCATCAAAGTTCGCCTTTATCCAATCAAAAATCCCAAACATAGGTCCAGTTCTGACCCTCTCCATAATTATATTGAAACTAATGTTATTGTGATCACTGGACCCGAAGTGCTCCCCAACGCATACCTCCGCCACCAGACCTCTCTCATTTCCTAACAGGAGGTCCAGCACTGACCCTTCTCTAGTAGGTATCTCTATGTATTGCTGCAAAAAACTATCCTGCACACATTTTACAAACTACAAACCATCCAGCCCTTTTACAGAATGTGCTTCCCAGTCTATGTGTGGAAAATTGAAATTTCCCGCAATCACTACCTTGTGCTTACTACTTTTATCTGCTATCTCCTTACATATTTGCTCTTCCAATTCTCGCTCCCCATTTGGTGGTCTATAGTTCACCCCTATAAGTGTTGCTACACCTTTCCCACTTCTCAGTTCCACCCAAAACAGACTCCCTAGACGAGCCCTCCAATCTATCCTGCCAAAGCACTGCTGTAATATCTTCCATGACAAGCAATATAACACCTCCACCTCTTGCCCCTCCAATTCTATCACATCTGAAACAACGAAATCCTGGAATATTTAGTTTCCAATCACAGCCCTCCTGCAAACATGCTTCACTGATCGCCCCAACATCATACTTCCAGGTGTCAATCCAGGCTCTAAGTTAATCCACCTTTCTTACAATGCCCCTAGCATTAAAATATGCACATTTAAGAAATCCACCGCCTATTATTATCTGTTGATTTTCTTTTTTTTATTTTTCCCCTAGATTTTGGGTCCGAGTGCTTCCCTTCTCTGCCTCCTGCCTCACACTCTGTCTACTAGCTTTCTCTATTTGAGTCCCCCCCTACCATTCTAGTTTAAAATCTCCCCAGTAGCCTTTGCAAATCTCCCCGCCAGGATATTGGTCCCCTTCGGGTTCAAGTGCAACCCGTCCTTTCTGTACAGGTCACACCTTCCCCAAAAGAAGTCCCAGTGATCCAGAAACTTGAATCCCTGCCCACTGCACCAGTCCTTCAGCCACGCATTTATCCTCCACCTCGCTCCATTCCTAATCTCCCTGTCGCGTGGCACAGGCAGTAATCCTGAGATTGTTACTGTTTTGGTCCTTTTCCTTAACTCTCCTCCCAACTCCCTAAATTTTCCCTTCAGGACTTATTCTCTTTGTTTTACCTATGTCATTGGTATCTATATGTACCTTAACCTCAGGCTCCTCTCCCTCTAATTTCAGGATATCTTGGACGTGTTTAGACACATCCGAAACCCTGGCACCAGGGAGGCAGACTCCCATCCGGGTCTCCCGACTGCGTCCACAGAATCGCCTATCCGACCCCCTAACTATAGAGTCCCCAATTACTATTGCCCTCCTCTATGTTTCCCTACCTTTCTGAGCAACAGGGCCGATAAATGTGCCGGAGGCCCGGCCGCTGTCGCTACCCCCAGCCACGTTCCTATGAACTGTGGAACGTTACAGATTTCGGTAAAAGCCCCGGGCCCGATTTAAACACTGACCGCCCAAGAAACTCCTCCTCTTGTTCCAACGGCTCCTGGGCCTCTGTGAAAGCAAGCCTTGCGCCCGATTTAAACACTCACCGTCCAGAAACTCATCCTCTTGCTCCAACGGCTCCCGTGCCTCTTCCCCATTAAACTGCACCTGTCCACTCACCCAACCTGTCCGACCCACGCTGCTTCCATGGCATCCTTCTCACATTACACACGAACGCCCAGATCTGTGTAATCTGCAAATTTGCTAATTTTATCTAACATCCCCTCATCTAAATCATCAATGTATATTGTAAATGGTTGCGGTCCCAGCACCGAGCCTTGTGGTACATCACTAGTCAATGCCTGCCATTCTGAAAGGGACCCGTTAAACCCTTCCCTTTTTTTTGCCCGTCTGCCTACCAAATTTCTATCCATGTCAGTAACTTACCCCAATTACCACGTGCTCTAATTTTGCACACTAATCACCAATGTGGGACCTTATCAAAGGCTTTCTAAAAGTCCAGGTACACTACATCCACAGGCTCTCCCTTGACCATTTCCCTATTTACATCATCAAAAAATTCCATAAGATCAGCCAAACATGATTTCCCTTTCGTAAATCCATGCTGACTCGGACCGATCATGTTAGTTAAGACTGATGATGGACCTGGGGATCAGCGGACAAGCCCTACGACACACCATCGAATAAACAACACGGATGGCAGAGTGGAGTAGCCAGTGGCTCGGGCCGAAGAGGAAAGACCCCATTTGGTTTCCCAAATAACCGACTAGACAGATGCAGAGGGGGTGGTTCTGGGACGCCAGAATGCATCGCTGAGCCTACTGGAGACGTCGTGGGTTCAATCAGCGAAAAGAAGATGAAAGTAGGTGCCCACCAGATAACCCCCATGACGTGTCTGCCTAGTCTTTCTCAACATCGGAGGAGCATAGGTGAGTGCTGAAAGCCCCCATCACCATCGGGAGTAAATTGATATTTGGCACTTTGTACTTTTAACATCTAGCCCTGTGTATTTGTAAACATTTACCCGGGAATGATCCAGTGACTGCCGTGAATAGAATTGCCGACAACAAGGGAAAAACCTTGTGACTGCTGGATAGACAGCTGACAGGAGGAAATAGACCCCCAACTGGGGCAGGCATGGGCTAGCTACCCATGTCAGCAGGATCCAATACTATTCATTATTTTGGTACACCCGCATATGGCTACGAAAAGAGTTAAATAAATACCTCCAGTGTCTGCGAGAGCGGGGCGGAAGATGACTCATTTACGAAAACACAGTCATAGACCTAGGAACTGAAAAGACCGTGAGCAACACATGCACTCAACAAGAACCATGCGCACAATCATCATCCGAGAAGAGGCTTCAGGTCTGCTCCTGCGGCTGGATGAAAATAACATCTTCAAAGGGCGTGAAAATACATCAAGGAAAGAAAGGGTGCTATAGAAATGCTAAACAGGGACCGCGCATTGATAAGTACTTCCTAATAAATCAATCAAGTAAGTCGAATGAAGACCAGCGATGGAGTCACGCCAATGTTCGCAGGGCATCAGCGCCCCTGAAGAAGGAAACTCAAGCACAGTTACGCAGGCAGAGGAAGATATGGAACCCATCCAGCCATGAAAACCAACAATGGAGAAAAAGATCAGCGGAAGAAAACTTCACGTCAAACGGCCTGGAGCCTCGGAGAAGAAAGAATGGGACACCATAAATGTACACTTGACACGTATCACAGGGGTACAGTTGAAAGAAAGCTTGAAAAGATGGGGGGGACATCATCTATGGCTATGGAGCAGAACGATATGGAATAAGGGTCACAAAGGAAAAGGCACCAGCTTTGCAAAGGAAGTCCAGACGGCAAAGGAGAATGAATGCCTAATGCGGGGGAGAAGGCAGCTAAGAAGCAGTGGAGGAAGGCATCTGATATTCAGAAGGAGGGCATCACTGTCCCTTGGGAGGATGCTGTGCACGAAGCCTTCGAAAGAAAAAAAAACTGCGACATTCAGAGCTTTCAGCGGAGGCAGAACAACGGGGCTGGAGAGCTAAGATCTGCCCGGTAGAAGTAGGATGTCGATGATTCGTGGCAACATCTACCTAAAGACTGATGAAGGACCTGGGGATCAGCGGACAAGCCCTACGCCAGGCCATTAAATACACATCACAGGTGGCAGAGTGGAGTAGCCAGTGGCTCTGGCTGAAGAGGAAAGACCCCATTTGGTATCCCAAATAACCGACTAGACAGATGCAGAGGGGGTGGTTCTGGGACGCCAGAATGCACCGCTGAGCCTACTGGAGACGTCGTAGATTGAATCAGCGAAAGCCCGATGAAAGTAGGTGCCCACTTGATAACCCCAATGACGTGTCTGCCTAGCCTTTCTCAACATCGGAGGAACATAGGTGAGTGCAGAAGGCTCCCATCACCATCGGGAGTAAATTGATATTTGGCACTTTGGAATTTTAACATCTAGTCCTGTGTATTTATAAACGTCTGTACAAATGTGCCGCTATTTCATCTGTTATAATTGACTGCAGCATCTTCCCCACCACGAATGGCAGGCTAACAGGTCTATAATTCTCTGTTTTCTCTCTTCCTCCTTTCTTAAAAAGTAGTTACCTTCCAATCCACAGAAACTGATTCTGAATCGAGAGAAATTTGGGAAATGATCACCAATGTGCCCAAGATTTCTAGAGCCACTTCCTTTAATACTCTGGGAAGCAGAGCATCAGGCCATGGTAATATATCAGTCTTCAGTCCCATCAGTCTACCGACTAGCATTTCCTGCCTTATGTGAAGTTCCTTCATTTCCTCCGTCACCCTATGTCCTGTGGCCACTAGTACATCTGGGAGATTGCTTTTGTCTTCCTTAGTGAAGATAGATCCAGAGTACCTGTTCAACTCTTCTGCCATTTCCTTGTTCCTCATATTAAATTCACCCGTTTTGTCCACAAGGATCCAAATGGTCTTAACTAAGTATTCACAAACCTAAACACGCTTTTATTATCCTCCTTTATATCTTGGCTGGCTTACCTACGTGCTTCAGCTTTTCTCCTCGTATTGCCCTTTTATTTATCTTCTGTTTCAACTTCTGAAAGATTCCCAATCCTCAGGTTTCCCGCTCATATTTGCCGTGTTATGCTCCTGGTTTATTTTTATACTCTTCTTGAGTACCCTTGTCAGCCACGGTCGCCTCTTGCTTCCCTTAGAATCTTTCTTCCTATCTGGAATGAACTGTGCTCGCACCTTCTGTATTTTTCCAAGAAATATCTGCCTTTGTTGCTCCACTGACATCCCTGCTATGGTCCTTTCCCAGTCAAATGTTGGTCAGCTCCCGTTGCTCAACTGTAATACTGACTTACCGACTTTCAGTACGGCCACCCCGTTATTTTTGGAATATGGCCCCTGGTTCTAGACTCACCCAACATGGTGAGGATTTTCCTTCACACAGATCATGATCCTTCAGCAAGCAGCGGGAGTCCGATCTTCACATCACAAAGCCACCACTAGCCGAGATTCAGTACCTTAATCTCCTGCGACATCTGGTATAGTGGTGAGCAAAGCAGTTGGCCCGGGATCGTTTCCCGGCCATCGCAATTTGAACACTTTTACGTATTTAGCATTTGAACTGATGGAAATAAACTTCACACAGAACACGAACCGTGCTGAAGTCGATGGGCCGATGGTCTACTACGGCAAACTGACGTGCAACTTCTTCAATCCACCCAGATCTGTAGTTCTATTTGAATGCGATTCATTCGCCATTTGATGTATGCATCACTGAGTCACTGCGGCTTCCCGTTCTCACTCTACTCCCGGTTACCAGAGCAAACACGATAAAGTGATTGATTCAAAACGAGTAACGTGGGCTTCTCGCCGCAGGCTCTCTTTCTTTGTTTACTCCCTGGAATCTCCCTCCCCACTTTTACTCGATTTTGACATAGACTTCAACGCGTCCTTCTGCACTGACAGAGTGAAATGGAATCATATAACTAATAATCAAGCTTCCCGTAATCGTCTGTTTTACCGTTTTTATCGATTTGTCTGTGGATCTTAAAGATATTTGGATTCCGTTGGGAAATGCGTGGGTGGAAAACCAAGGCAGAATGCAGAGGATAACTGGTCATTTTTTCCTAACTTGTACACTGCTGGCCCGAAACTTGGAAAATTAATTCCCTTCGTAGATACTGCTGGACCCACTGAATTCCTCAGTGGATTGATATTTGCTCCAGATTCCGTGGGATGTTGGAGATAATTTATCCCTACCTACACAAGCTGGACCCTAAACTAACAGGTCTACACTAACTGGACACTAAACTACGAACTACTATTTTCGCAGCTGCTATCAGGCAACAGAACCGTCCTTTCACCAGCCAAAGTGCGGTCCTGGCCTCCCATCCACCACATCGGAGACCTATAACTTGCCTTAAATCATTGCATTAAAAGTTGCACTTTTTATTGTTTTCACTTTTCCTGCACTGGATAGCATGTAACCGATGTATTTCACTATATTACGGTGCACGTGGCAATAATCTAAGATGACTGAGGCCGTTAGGCTTTTGCAATCAAATTGCTTTCATTTTATTTTGTTCCTATTAATAACATGTTTACCGGAATATTATGCTGCAGCAAGTAAGAATGTTATTGTATCGTCTTTGGGACATATGACAATTAAATGCTTTTACTTCTTGAACTTCGCTTTTCCAGCTCTCTGGGACTCGGGGCATAATCGCGTTTGCAAGAATCTGTTCAAAACTCCGGGTGGATGTCCCCGGGAATTTTCTGTCACGTTTCAAAATTCACCGTCACCACCGTGGAGATGCCTGAAAATTAACACAGGGCCTCATACATGCAAAACGTGCGACCTTCCGCTGAGCTACACCCCATACGCTGCAAGCAGCTCTGAGAGTAAACCCCCCGTCGTTTCGCTTCTGATGAGAAAGAAACAAATATTTTAAAGGATTGAAAATAGCTGGGCGGGTCGATTAGGCATTTACTTTGCTCTGGCACTCCACACGATTGTGCCTGGTCATCTGAAATCAGTCCGCTGACCCCACCTACTTCCCATACCCCAGGCCGCCGCTTGCGTCAAGCTATTTATTTGTTCATTGTTGCAGCCTTTTTCAGAAGATAGAGATAAAGAGAGGGGGGGGGGGTATAGATAGAGACAGAGAGAAGATGAAAGAGAGCGAGAGAGAAAGGGGGGTGGGTGAGACAGAGAGAGAGAGAGAGAGAGAGAGAGAGAGAGAGAGAGAGAGAGAGAGAGAGAGAGAGAGAGAGAGAGAGAGAGAGAGAGAGAGAGAGAGAGAGAGAGAGAGAGAGAGAGAGAGAGAGAGAGAGAGAGAGAGAGAGAGAGAGAGAGAGACAGACAGAGAGAGACAGAGAGAGAGAGAGAGAGAGGGGACAGACATAGGGAGAATGTATCAATTACACACATTGGGTACACGTGAGGCAGTTCAGCTGGTGAACCCGGGTGACGGGTAGAAGGAACTGCAGATGCTGGGAAATCGAAGTTAGACAAAAGTGCTGGAGAAACCTCGCGGGTCCAGCAGCATCTATGGAGCGAAGGAAATAGGCAACGTTTCGGGCAGAACCCCTGCTGGTTTCTGCAAGGCACAGTAAACGATAATACCCACATTCGGGAAGTTACGTTCGAGAGGCGTGACACCGATCTGACCGTGGAAGCTGGGGCCGATATAATGCGTGGAGGCAGATTGACGCAAATGATTGTGTCAACACAGGAGGGACATGGGCCCTCCTAGAGTATCATTACGGTAGAAAGTTCAGTTCCTGTGGATTGGAGGTTAGGCAGTGGCGAGTCGATGCCGCAAGGCTCGGTGTTAGGGCCGCAACCGTTTACCATATATGTTAATGATTTGCAAGAGGGAATTAGAAGCATCGCTAGCAAGCCGTAAAGAGGATGTTAGGACGTTGAAGTGTGACCTGCATAGGTTGTGTGAGAGGGCACACGCTTGGAAGATGCAGAATGATATAGATAAACGAGAGGTTATCCACTTAGGCGGCAAACATAAGGGGTCAGATTATTATATCAATAGGGGTTGGTTAGGCAAGGGGGAGGCGCAGCGAGACCTGGGCGTCCTTGTACACCAGTCACTTACAGTTGGCGTGCAAGTACAGCAGGCAGTGAAGAAATATAATGGAATGCTGGCCTTCATAACAAGAGGATTTCAGTATTGGAGCAAAGAGGTTCTTCTGCAGTTGTATAGGGCTCTGGTGAGACCACATCTGGAGTATTGTGTCCAGTGTTGGTCTCCGAATTTGAGGAAGGACACCGTTGTGATTGAGGCAGTGCAGCGTCGGTTCACTAGATTGATCCTGGGATGGCGGGGCTGTCGTATGCGGAAAGATTGAAAATACTAGGCTTGTATTCACTGGAAGGGAAACAAAAATGCTGGAGAAACTCAGCGGGTGCAGCAGCATCTATGGAGCGAAGGAAATAGGCAACGGTTCGGGCCGAAACCCTTCTTCAGGATTAGAACATTAGGAAATGACTGGACAAGCTACATGCAGGAAAAACGTTCCCAATGTTGGGCGAGTGCAGAACCAGGGGCCACAGTCTTAGAATATAGGGTAAGCCACTTAAGACTGTGAGAAAACACTTTATCACCCAGAGAGTTATGAATTTGTGGAATTCCCAGCAACAGATGGCAGTGGAGGCCAAGTCACTGGATGGATTTCAGAGAGAGTTAGATATGGCTCTATGGGCTAGTGGAATCAAGAGATATGAGGCGAAGGCAGACACGGGTTATTGATTGGGGACGATCAGCCATGACCACAATGAATGGCGGAGCTGGCTCTAAAGGCCGAATGGCCTCATCCTGTACCTATTTTCTATGGTTCTATGTTTCTATCTAAGATTAAGGGGAAGTGAGCGAGTTGGAGCAGCCGAGTTGCAGCTCCGGATTTCCCAAATCATCTCAATGCTGCATGCGCCCTGCAATTAGATTGAAAGGAGATTTCAACAATTTATTTAGCTGGTTCCTGAAAATTTTCTGTGTCGCGACGTAAAGTGCAGTGTTTGTGCAACAGCTCAGGAGCTGCAGCATTGACCCCAGTTCTCGTACAGAATCTGGTGGGCGCAGAGTCGCAGCGAAGGAAAAATACAGTCGGTTCCACAAAGCATACACCGTGAACAATGCCCATAACAGGATAAAATTCCCCGAGATCACGAGCAGTAAAATGAGGGATTTCCTGCGGCTCTCCATTTCTGGATCTCTGGGACTCTCCCCACCGATGGGACCCCGGAGCCTCCCGCGCACTCTGCTGGCGACTAATACATGTCTGATCGTTAAAACATTAAGCAGGAGAACCAGCGCCAATGGGATCAGAGGGGTCAGGAAGTAATGAAGGAGCTCGATTGATCCCCAGACCATTGACCGAAGGGCACCTCGTGCCTCGACACAAAACCACGGGATATTAAAATGAACATATTCCGTTGTCAGCATGAAATACCAAAATATGTTCTTTAAACAGCTCAGCACGACTACTGTCCCCACAACCACGGCAGCTGTTCTCGCGGTACAGTATTTAATTTTCAGCTTCTGACAACAAATAGCGACAAAGCGATCAAACGTGAACGTGACCGTGAACCAGACAGAACAGTCGGTGGTCGCATAAAGCAGGACAGCGTGGATATTACACACGGGGAGGTTCCCCAAGAACACAATACGATGCTGGAAAGTAATTGGTAACTGCCTCAGTATCAGGTCAATGACAACGACCAGTAGATCCGCCGTCGCCATGGCGACTAGATACATAGTGACTCCTTTCGAGAGACCGCACTTACCACGGGACAGGACCACGATCGTCACCACGTTCACTGCCAGGAATGCAATAAACAGGGATTTAAAATATCAGATTTAAACAGCGTTTCAGCATTGAACAATAAAGACATTATAATTTCCTGGAAATACGTTGTAGTGAATGTTGCAATTAATTGCAGAAGTAATCGTAAAGAAACGTAATTACTGGCACACAGCACAACAAGGGATGCAGCAAGCTAAATATTCCCGATATATATACGTTTTTTTTGCAAGGTCAGAATTAAATAAGACCTGAGGGATGCCTCAAAGAGACGTTACTTTTAACACTTTATACAAACCATCTCTTATTAATAAAACATATAACCAATGGGAAAGTTTCGGAATTAAAAGGATTGGGGATATGTATGAAATGGGAAACTTACTATCATTCCAACAATTACAATTATAATTAAAATTGAACAACCAATATTTTAAATATCTTCAGATTTGCGATTTCATGAAAAATACATACAATGATATCAGAAAATAACTCCTGACATTGGAAGAAGCAATGAATATTAAAGCTGACACAAAAATTAATATCATATTTATATAATAGTATTTTAAATATAGACCTGCCATCGACAGAGGTACTTAGAGAGTGGGAACGGGAATTAATGATAAAACTTACGAAGGTTACATGGGAAAAGTACTCGATATATGTTCACAAATGTTCGATTAATGTAAGACATAATCTAATTCAATTTAAAATTTGACATAGATTATATTATTCAAAAACAAGATTGAACAAATTCTATCCAAATATATCCCCCATTTGTGATAAATGTTTATACCAAAACGTAACTATAACACACTCTTTTGTTTCCTGCATAAAACTATAGATTTTGGAGTGATAGTTTTGAAATATTTACAAACTTATTTAAGATAAGAATGGAACGTAATACTGAAAATATTATATTTGGAGTAATGGAAGATGGGAATAAGTTGAACTCATCTCAACATTTATTTTTAAATTATGGTTTAATTATAGCAAAAAATTAATACTTAAATTTTGGAAAAAATACATCAATACCAACACTTAAAATGTGGATCGCAAGCATGTTGGACACCGCACATCTTGAGGAAATGCGATTCCTCCTAATGGATAAATCAGACCAATTCATATCGAGTTGGTCTCCATTTGTCGTCTTTTTGGAATCATATGGTGCAACACAATTGTAAAAGCTAACTGTTTCAGGACTGGACGTGGGGTTGTCAAGATTATAAATAATGATCTCCTTACTTCTTTTCATTGTGTCTTATTCTCTTTTTCCTACTTTCTTTTCTTCAACTTTCTTCATTCATTCTTCTTTTTTCTCCTTCACACACTATATATCTCACGTCTTTCTATCCTTTACTATCTAATTTATTTTTCTTATTCTTATTCTTCTTTACTTAACAAACACAAATAAGAAGCTGTACATAAAATGTATTATGAAAATATATATTAGGCACTTTGGTGCCATATGATTGTACTTACTTCTAATACAATAAAATATTTTTAAAAAAGAGACGTTGCTTTAGCAAAGATACAGCACATGTCACTAATCTTGATCGTGGAATTAAGCTCAGTTGCCTGCTGCGAATAGCTCTCCACTCACGCTTTATTAGTAAGTGGGCCAGAAGCCAATTATACTGGTGAGCAGGCGAAATACTAGGATCTGATTAGTTCACTGCCGGACATATATTTTACCCTTTCGCCACTTCTTTTTCTATTATCGGGTTCCTTCAAATTGCAAAAGGTCGAGCAGTCATTGATGAGAACTAAAACAAATAAACCTTCACATTCATTCACAAATAATTCGAAGGAAAGAGTTGAAAGCTTCGAAAAAAGTGACAACTTGAATCGAACACTGGGAAATTGAGGTCGATGACCGAGTGCCGTGGCGCAGGGAGGACAATAAAGTAAGTTCCGATGAGGTACGATTGTAAATGTGGCATAACGTACCGCATTCAAAAGGGTGAGGTACGATTGATTATGCGGAATGTTTGACAGAACATGGCAGCAAAATAACAGAATAATTTAGGCGAATTCACGGGTTAGAAATTGTAAACCATCCAGGAGGCAGTACTGAATCTGCGATATAAAATTCGTCTGCGACCAACTATTATTCTGTACCTAGTGGGCAAAACAGCACTGAGAAGAGAATGCAAGTGTCGAATCTATTGAACTTATTTGAGGACTTAAATATCCGGATGACAAAGGTCTATCAGTGTTTGATGTTTACTTGGATTGTCAAAAGACTTTTGACAAGGTTCAACATGTGAGGCTGCTGAAGGAGTTGATAATATTAGAGGGATAATAATAATAATAATAATATCTTTTATTTTCATTACACATCAGTGCAACGAGATTTAGTATGCAGCTTCCAACCGATTTACGAAAAGTAAAATAAATAAATAAGCTGAGTGACGTGACCATCCGAGGGACACAGTCCAGAGGGGATGGGGAACACTCAGCGGGGCCGGTTCAGAGCTGCTATAGCTCCGGGAATAAAGCTGTTTCTGAGTCTGGAGGTTCGGGCGTAAAAGGCCTTGTAACGTCTGCCGGAGGGAAATAGTTCGAACAGTCCGTTACAAGGGTGTGAGGAGTCGTATGGCTGCTGACGGCCTTCCTGAGGCATCGTGTGTGGTAGATGCCCTCCAAGGCTGGTAGCTGTGTCCCAATAATCCTCTGCGCTCTGTGGACGATGCGCTGAAGAGCTCTCCTCTCTGCCTCCGTGCAGCTGAGATACCACACAGAGATGTCGTACGTTAATGTGCTCTCTGTGTTGCAGCGGTAGAACGTTGTCAGCAGCTGTTGGGCCAGACCAGTCTTTTTTAATGCCGTCAGGAAGAACAGTCGTTGCTGTGCCTTCTTGACCAGCGCAGCGGTGTTGGTGGACCATGTGGGGTCGTCTGAAATTTGATTGCCCAGAAACTTAAAGCCGGACACACTCTCCACACTTTCCCCGTAAATGGAGATTGGGGCGTATTCTCCATTATGGGACCTCCTGAAGTCAATAATCAGCTCCTTGGTCTTGGAGGTGATTAGAAACAAGTTGTTGCGTGCGCACCAGTCCGACAGGTTCAGCACCTCCGCTCTGTACTTTGTTTCATCACCGTTGGCGATCAGCCCAATCACTATTGTGTCGTCTGCAAACTTCATGATGGTGTTGATGTCGAATGCAGGAACACAGTCGTGAGTGAAGAGGGAGTAGAGCATGGGGCTTAGTACACAGCCCTGTGGTGTGCCGTTATGCTAGCATGCATAAAGAATGGCTGATATGGTAGAAGGCCAGGAGTGGGAATGAATGAGTGATTGATTGAATGATTGAATGAATGAATGAATGAATGAATGAATGCATGATTGAATGATTGAATGATTGAATGATTGAATGTATGATTGAATGATTGAATGATGAATGAATGAATGAATTTATGAATAAATGCATGTTTGAATGAATGGATGAATGTATGTATGAATGAATGTATGATTGAATGAATGAATGATTGAATGATTGAATACGTTTATTGGCCAAGTATGTACACATAGAAACATAGAAAAACATAGAAATTAGGTGCAGGAGTAGGCCATTCGGCCCTTCGAGCCTGCACCGCCATTCAATATGATCATGGCTGATCATCCAACTCAGTATCCCGTACCTGCCTTCTCTCCATACCCCCTGATCCCCTTAGCCACAAGGGCCACATCTAATTCCCTCTTAAATATAGCCAATGAACTGGCCTCAACTACCCTCTGTGGCAGAGAGTTCCAGAGATTCACCATTCGCTTTCTTTACTGCCTGCTGCACCTGCATGCCTACCTTCAATGACTGGTGTACCATGCCACCCAGGTCTCGCTGCATCTCCCCCTTTCCCAATCGGCCACCATTTAGATAATAGTCTGCTTTCCTGTTTTTGCCACCAAAATGGATAACCTCACATTTATCCACATTATACTGCATCTGCCAAACATTTGCCCACTCACCCAGCCTATCTAAGTCACCCTGCAGTCTCCTAGCATCCTCCTCACAGCTAACACTGCCCCCCAGCTTAGTGTCATCCGCAAACTTGGAGATATTGCCTTCAATTCCCTCATCCAGATCATTAATATATATTGTAAATAGCTGGGGTCCCAGTACTGAGCCTTGGGGTACCCCACTAGTCACTGCCTGCCATTGTGAAAAGGACCCGTTTACTCCTACTCTTTGCTTCCTGTTTGCCAGCCAGTTCTCTATCCACATCAATACTGAACCCCCAATGCCTTGTGCTTTAAGTTTGTATACTAATCTCTTATGTGGGACCTTGTCGAAAGCCTTCTGGAAGTCCAGATACACCACATCCACTGGTTCTCCCCTATCCACGCTACTAGTTACATCCTCGAAAAATTCTATAAGATTCGTCAGACATGATTTACCTTTCGTAAATCCATGCTGACTTTGTCCAATGATTTCACCACTTTCCAAATGTGCTGCTATCCCATCTTTAATAACCGACTCTAGCAGTTTCCCCACTACCGATGTTAGACTAACTGGTCTGTAATTCCCCATTTTCTCTCTCCCTCCCTTCTTAAAAAGTGGGGTTACGTTTGCTACCCGCCAATCTTCAGGAACTACTCCAGAATCTAAAGAGTTTTGAAAGATTATTACTAATGCATCCACTATTTCTGGAGCTACTTCCTTAAGTACTCTGGGATGCAGCCTATCTGGCCCTGGGGATTTATCGGCCTTTAATCCATTCAATTTACCCAACACCACTTCCCGGCTAACCTGGATTTCACTCAATTCCTCCAACTCCTTTGACCCGCGGTCCCCTGCTATTTCCGGCAAATTATTTATGTCTTCCTTAGTGAAGACGGAACCAAAGTAGTTATTCAATTGGTCCGCCATATCCTTGTTCCCCATGATCAACTCCCCTGTTTCTGACTGCAAGGGACCTACATTTGTTTTAACTAATCTCTTTCTTTTATAAAAACTTTTGCAGTCAGTTTTTATGTTCCCTGCCAGTTTTCTTTCATAATCTATTTTTCCTTTCCTAATTAAGCCCTTTGTCCTCCTCTGCTGGTCTTTGAATTTCTCCCAGTCCTCCGGTATGCTGCTTTTTCTGGCTAATTTGTACGCATCATCCTTAGCTTTGATACTATCCCTGATTCCCCTTGTTATCCATGGATGTACTACCTTCCCTGATTTATTCTTTTGCCAAACTGGGATGAACAATTTTTGTAGTTCATCCATGCAGTCTTTAAATGTCTTCCATTGCATATCCACCGTCAACCCTTTTAGAATTAATTGCCAGTCAATCTTGGCCAATTCACGTCTCATACCCTCAAAGTTACCTTTCTTTAAGTTCAGAACCATTGTTTCTGAATTAACAATGTCACTCTCCATCCTAATGAAGAACTCAACCATATTATGGTCACTCTTGCCCAAGGGGGCACGTACAACAAGACTGCTAACTAACCCTTCCTCATTACTCAATACCCAGCCTAAAATAGCCTGCTCTCTCGTTGGTTCCTCTACATGTTGATTTAGATAACTATCCCGCATACATTCCAAGAAATCCTCTTCCTCAGCACCCCTGCCAATTTGATTCACCCAATCTATATGTAGATTGAAGTCACCCATTATAACCGTTTTGCCTTTGTCGCACGCATTTCTAATTTCCTGTTTGATACCATCTCCAACTTCACTACTACTGTTAGGTGGCCTGTACACAACACCTACCAGCGTTTTCTGCCCCTTAGTGTTGTGCAGCTCTACCCATACCGATTCCACATCCTCCAAACTAATGTCCTTCCTTTCCATTGCATTAATCCCCTCTCTAATCAGTAACGCTACCCCACCTCCTTTTCCTTTCTGTCTATCCCTCCTGAATATTGAATATCCCTGGATGTTCAGCTCCCAGCCTTGGTCACCCTGGAGCCATGTCTCCGTGATCCCAACTATATCATAGTCATTAATAGCTATGTACACATTCAACTCATCCACCTTATTACGAATGCTCCTTGCATTGAGACACAAAGCCTTCAGGCTTGCTTTTACAGCACTCTTACCCCTTACACAATTATGTTGAAAAGTGGCCCTTTTTGATTTTTGCCCTGGTTTTGTCTGCCTGCCACTTTTACTTTTCACCTTGCTACCTATTTCTTCTACCCTCATTTTACACCCTTCGGTCTCTACGCTCACACATTTAAGAAACCCTTTCCCTTTAACTCCATCCTCCACTGTCCCATTCAACACCCCACCCCCCTTATTCAGTTTAAAGCCACCCGTGTAGCAGTGGCAAACTTGCCTGCCAGAATGCTGGTCCCACACCTGTTAAGATGCAATCCGTCCCTTTTGTACAGTTCCCCCTTACCCCAAAACAGATCCCAGTGATCTAAGAATCTAAATCCCTGCCCCGTGCACCAGATCCTCAGCCACACGTTCAGGTCCCGTATCTCCCTGTTCCTGCTCTCGCCAGCACGGGGAACTGGAAGTAAACCGGAGATAACAACCCTGGAGGTCCTGCTTTTCAACATTTTTCCGAACTCTCTAAAGTCACGTTGCAGAATTTTCATCCCCTTCTTTCCGACATCGTTTGTGCCGACATGCACTACCACTTCCGGATGTTCACCTTCGCCCTTGAGGATTTTCAGCACTCTGTCCGTGACATCCTGGATCCTGGCACCGGGAAGGCAGCACACCATCCTCGCATCCCGTCTGTTGCCGCAGAAACCCCTGTCCGTACCTCTCACGATGGAGTCCCCCACTACAATGGCCTTCCCTGCCTTAGGCCTTTTTGGTTTTGGCTCAACAGCCCTATTCGCATCACAGGCCAGTCCGCCGCTCACGTCTTCTGTCCCAACAGCTTCTAAGCGGATAAAACTAAACATAAAACTAGTTTGCCCTGGTGCTCCGCTCGCAAGTAACAAGACGACATTGAGTAAACAATTAAGAATAAAATATAAAACATCAAAACATTAGGAATAAATCATTGTAGTTTTAACATATGAATTAAATGAAATACCAGAGCAAGAGGTGGCTACAGATTTTTGGTTATTGAGTGGAGCTACTGCTCGTGGAAAAAAAGCTGTTTTTATATCTGGCTGTGGCGGATTTAACAGCCCGGTGTCGCCTTCCAAAGAGACGTGCTTCAAAGAGTTTGAGGCTAGGGTGAGAGGAGTCAGGGATGATCCCTCAGAGACCCGCTCGCTTCCTGGCCATTGAGGTGTCCAATTCATCAATGGCGGGAAGGTTGCAGCCATCAAACTTCTCAGCTGATCGAACGATTTCCTGCACCCTCCGGATGTCGTGCTTGGTGGATTTAGCTTCCACAGCTGCCGCAGGAAGCACAACCTCTGTCGGGCAATTTTGACTGTGGAGTCGATGGTGCACTCTCCTTTAAGGCCCTTGGAGATGATCGTTCCAAGGTACTTAAAGGACTCCCCAGATGTGAATGTGGTGTTGATATAGGTGAGTTGGGAGAGGGGAGGGGAGCTCTCCTAACGTCTACTGTCATTTCCACTTGCTTAAGAGCATTGAAATTCAGGTTGTTATGAAGTCACCAAGTCGTCAAGTTTGTCACTTCCTGTTTATAGGCAGATTACTCCCCATCCTGGATCAGTCCAATCAGGGTTGTACCGTCCGCAAACTTGGGAAGCTTGACAGAGGAATATGTGGAGGTGCAGTCGTCGGCATAGAGAGAGTAAAGGAGAGGGAATAGTAAGCAGCCCAGTGGTGCGCTCATGCTGAGGGTCTGCGGGTCCGAGATGTGCTTTCCCAGCTTCACATGCTGCTTCCTGCCTGTCAAGAAGTTGGTGATCCACTGACGGGGAGGTTCAGGCTCAGTCAAATGGGAGAGTTTGCAGTTTAGTAGCTCTGCTGGTTGAATGCAAAGCTAAAATCCGCTAACAAAATCTTTGCATAGGTCCCCTAGTGGTCCAGGTGCTGGAGGATGAAGTCCAGGCCTAAGTTGACCTCGTCATACACATATCTATTGGACCGGTATGCAGACTGCGAAGGGTCCAGCAGGGGGATTGAGATATTTTTCAGTTGGGCCAGCACAAGTCTTTCAAGGGTCTTCATGACTACAGTGCCACAGACTTGTAGTAAATAAGACCAGTTTTCATTGTCTTTTTGGGTACAGGGACAATAGTGGAGACTTTGCAGCAAGCAGGGACAGTGTAGGTTTGCAGGAACTGGTTGAAAGTTGTTCGGCACAAAGCTTGAGGGTGGAGTGGGAAACATTGTCCGGTACTGGATATTTCCGCCTTTCTGTCTTCTGAACAGTCTCTCCACCTACTCAATTTCTACTGTTGGTCATGGAGAAGTGGCCAGACTGAGATGGGTATCAATGAGGGTTGGGTTGGAAAGGGCCCAGTTTTTACAGACTGAATTCAGGCTGTAAATACGTGTGAAGTGGTGATTGGGGAGGAGTGTGTGGGGAAGGGTCCAGCCTTTGCAGACTGGAGTTCAGTCAGTAGGTGTGAAGTCGTGATTGGGAAGGGAGAGAGAGGGTAACAAGTCTATGTTTCTAATTATCGAACCTGCTGTAGAATTCGTTCAGTTCGGTCAGCTGACGATTTCCAAGTAGCGGGGGGGGGGGGGGGGTCCACGTTTAGCTGGTGATTTCTTGCAATCCCTTCCAAACTGAAGATGAATTATTAACTGCGAATTTCCTCCTCAACTTCCCAGAGTACCTTTACTTGGCAACTCTGAGACCTCATCTCAGCCTGTACTTGACCTGCCTTTAGAGCTCTGCATCTCCGCTCCAGTTTGCCTCATCTTTACACAAGTGGAGCGCTGCTGTGAACCAGGGCTTTATCGTTTTGAACCAGATCAGAGTCCTAGAGGGAATGCAACTGTCCTCACAAAAGCCGGCATATGCTGTCACTGTGTGTGTCTATACATGGAGCCCAGTGGTTGCTTCCTGAACACATTCCAACCAGTGCAGTCTAAGCAGGACTGTGGGCTTTCAAATCCCTCACGTTCACCTAAAGGGAGCTTTGCCAGGATGGCTGCCAGTCAGTAGCCGTGTTCCGCATGGATTCGATGCTGGAGCTGTTACTCTTTCCATTGCATTGTAATGAATTGGATAAGAGAAAGGAAGATGTCGTGATCACCTTCGCGCATAATTCAAAGCTAAGCGGAGGGGGCTGTAGAGTGGAGAAAGCTAAAGGACTTGTCCAGGGTTGCAGAGTGTCATATGAATTGGCAGATGGAAAAGAGTGTAGAAAAATGTGGAGTCATGTATTTATGGTAGTAGGAACAAAGGCGTATATTATTTTCGAAACGAGGAGGATTCAGCAATTGGAGGTGCAATAGGACTTGCGAGTGCTGATGCAGGATTCCCAAAAGGTTAATTGGCAAATTGAATCGGTAGTGGGGAAGGCAAGTGCAATATTTCGAGAAGGCTTGTGGGAAAGAACGGTTGCATTCATGAGGATCACAATGCCCTGCCTTGACCGCATTTGGAGTATTATAAGCAGTTATGGGCCCCATTTCTGAGGAGAGATGTGCTGCCGTTAATGAGGATTTAGAAGAAGTTTACAAGAATTATTCAGGGTTGACTGGGTTAACGTATAAATAGCGTTTGGCGCCACTGGTCCTGCATTCGCTGGTGTTCAGATGGATGAGGGGGGACCTCCGTGATTCTTACAGAATAGTGAAAGGCATAAAAAGATTGGGTACGGTGATAGGGTTTATTTTATTGAAAAAATATAGATCAAATCTGCATAGAATGAAAGATTGCTCCTCCGGAAAGTAGTAAGAGGAGAGTGAATCTGTGGAATTTATTTCCACCGATGGTTGTGGAGGCCCATTGGATATTTGTCAGACGGAGATGGGCAGATCCATGAGTAGTACTGGTGTCAAGGGTTATGGATAGAATGCAGGTCAGTGAGCTTGAGAGAGAAAGACAGATCAGCCATCATTGAATGACGGAGTAGACTAGCTGCCTGAATGACCTACTTCTGTTGCTATGACTTATTAAATGGTTGAAGGAGGTTGAGAACAATTCACTGCGCTGACCCTACTGACGTCGAATCCATCAATGTGGTAGCTGAGGTGGTTCAGTTTAGTAACAGCTGGAGAAGTTGCTATTGGAAATCATATCTGAGGAAAGACATTCTTGTCATAGAGCGAATACAGAGAAGGTTCACCAGACTGATTCTGGGGATGTCCGGAATTTCATATGAAGAAAGACTGGATAGACTCGGCATGTACTCGCTAGAATTTAGAAGATTGAGGGAGAATCTTATAGAAACTTACAAAATTGTTAAAGGGGTTGGACAGGCTAGATGCAGGAAGATTGTTCCCGGTGTTGGGGAAGTCCAGAACAAGGGGTCACAGTTTACGGATAAGGGGGAATCTTTTAGGACCGAGATGAGGTAAACATGTTTCACACAGAGAGTGGCGAGTCTCTGGAAATTCGTGCCACAGAAGGTAGTTGAGGCCAGTTCATTGGCTATATTTAAGAGCAAGTTAAATGTGGCCCTTGTGGCTCAGGGGAGCAAGGGGTATGGAGAGAAGGCAGGTACAGGATACTGAGTTGGATGGTCAACCATGATCATATTGAATGGTGGTGCAGGGGCGAAGGGCCGACTGGCCTACTCCTGAACCTATTTTCGATGATTCTATGATTCTAAAACCTTATTCGTAGTTGGAGTCGGTGGATGAAGCTTGAGAATTGTTTGTGCGGCCAACGGTAAATGATTACTGATAGATGACTGTGTTCGGTGATGGGATCTTAGCAATTTGCGCTGAGTGTTAAGTATTTTAGTACGAAAGCAGGTGAAAGGATAGCGAATCTGAAGTTTGCAAGAAAATCCGTGGCATCGGTGGTAAATTAATCCTGTCGTTCAGACAGTTTTCCGTTAACTTCCCAGCCATTGTTATTATACTCAATGGCTTGATACGCGCTTGCATTAAGGCAATACATTTTCGACCTCTTGCCAACACTACAGATATGAAACACAAATGCACGTCAACGAAAAAAAGAAACAGTATTCAGCTGCAGTTAACGTGTGTCGTGGAGGAGTGAGTTCTATGGAATTAGCAATTCAAGGCAACCAAAGAACCTCCTAACAGGAAAGTGGCGGCAGCAAGCAAACGCTAATAGCGTACAGGTGGCAGCTAGCAAGTGAATTCAGCAACTGCATTGTTGTTGCCAAACGTTTGCAGAACTAGTAGCTGGAGAAAATGAACAAAGTCAGCAAGAAATGTGCACAGATAACAAGATAAAATGCAATCAGATGCTGTTTAAATTATTAAACTAGAAATGAACAACTTACCAGGAACAGCAATAATGGCGAGGAGCGGATAGTAAATCACTTGAATGGTAGCAAGTGCATGCGTAAGTCGGACATCTACCGTCAACCAGTCATAATTTGCAAATATATATTCGGCGTACGAGAAAACATTTTTACCCGTTCCAGCAACCTGTTCCGCTCTTTTCAGTTGGCGAGCCATTACTGTCGCAGCACACTATCCTGTTTCCAGAGATCGCTCCTTCCCTTCCCCGGTGTAGAGCAGGAGATCTCAGACAGAACACTGCGGTATCCTTAGCTCTAACGCCGTTATACCTCATTAACAGCAACGTTTATTTATTGGAGGGAGATAACATGCGATGACACAATCAGTCCCGATGGAGATTTGCGGTAATGATATTCCACGAACAAGTTGCTATTGTTAACCATTTACGTATAGAACGCTGGAGGATTCGACAGTGCTGATGTAACACAGATGTTGAAAATAAAATAATATGTTCATCAGGTCCAACAGAAACCATTTTATTTCGAACAATATCGCACTTGCACAGGGAGAAGGAGAAACAAACTTTCTCCCACATGGTACAAACACGGGTTACGTTCAACGTCGCATGTGGAGCACAGCAGCGGCGAGATATATGCGAAATAGCGGTTTGTCTGGCTCATTGCGACGCATGGCAGCCAAATAGGAATAGGGAAATGTAAGGTGGAGCGGCGTATTGTCTGTGTGGGAAACTGCTATGTGAGGTACAGGTTGATTTTCGAAGGCAATTGTATTAGTTTGGCTTAGAACGTAGTTCAGTAGAGTTTATGAACAGCCCCCCCCCCCCCCCCCCCCCCCCCCCCCCCCCCCCCCCCCCCCCCACCCCCCAGCTCACAATGCCTGTGCCACAAACCTGCTCTAATCTGCCCGCACATAATCAATATCCCTCCATTCCATGTTTATCCACGTGGCTAGCCAGAAAGCTATTAAATGCCACTGGCGCACTGAATCATCACTACCGTTAAAGAGTTTATCCCGCATATTTCCGAAGAACTTTGCCCCACCCACACAAAATCTATGCCGTCCAGCGTTTGTTATTTACATTCTGGAAAAGCGCTGTGACGGCCTACCTCATCTTTGTTCTCATAGTTTTTTATACATCTAGTAGTCCCCCTTCAACCTCGGGCGGCCCAAGAAACACAACGTAAGTCTGTCCAATTCAATGTATTTCTATTTCTAGCACACAACCTGTAATCCAGTTATCATTCTGGGAAACCGCATGTGCATCCTTTCCAGAGCATTCACATCCTTCCTCTACTTGGGTGAAAAGAACAGTAAGCAATATTACAAATGGGGCCTATCGAAAGGCTTTTGCTTCTGATTCAACACTTCCACATGCTTACCCCCAGAACCTCAAGCAATGAGGTGTCGGAATTTTTGAAAATTGTAAAGAAGAAGATTTGTTTGTAGTACGTTTAACCCAAGATCTTACATACAGGGGAAGCATGGTATAAATATCCATCATTGTGCAATTAAGAATATTGCTGAGGCAATAAATAGATTGATCATGTCGTATCGATTCCTCAGTACAGTTCCTTTCGTGAGGTAGTCGTATCTCAGGTGCATGCAGGCAGTAGATGTCTACCAGATATCGGTGTAGAGGTGATGCAGAAATCCCATTTGACACCTACCCACTTCCCGGAGGGCACGTGTACCCTGTTGCGGGTGAAACGTGAGGGGAGTACAGCAGCAGAAGCAGTCTGTTCTCGGGCACTAGACCTGGCTTGAATGCAGACCGGGAATGTGTAGGAGCAGACAGCGCGATTCAGATGGGGAACTCATTGCTTAGTGGAGCAGTCAGAATATTATGTGGCCGTAATCATACCTCTGGGATGAGGTGCTGCATCTCGGTACTCGCGGCCTGTTGATTCGGAGCTGCTAAAGAACATTCGCATTGCCGATAGGTACACAAAAAATGCTGGGGAAACACAGCGGGTGCAGCAGCATCTATGGAACGAAGGAAATAGGCAACGTTTCGGGCTGAAACCCTTCTTCAGACTGGTCCCATTACGGATGTTGAACAACCGGATGTCATTATACTTGTTGCACACATACCATGTGTAGGCAACTGGATGATGTCCAGCAGACTGACTACATGGAACGAGGAGTTCAGTTGGACATTGAATTTCAGGGTCACGAGGGCTATAATCCACGGAGTATGCCAGATCCGCTATTCAGATCTTTACCTCTGACAACTATTCTGGGGGCAGAATTCACCTTTACCAAATGATCTGGTTACATGTGAATTGGAGGATACAATGGACTTTTAGTGAGCTCGGTAGTGCTACGCGGGAGGGCTTCAATTATTTGGAACGGGTGGTGGAAACCAGCGTAGAGGATGCGCAAATAGAAGAACTGTTGGGAAGTTAGAGGCTATTGTCGGTAACGATAAACGGAAGGAAGACAAGAGGATTTTTCAGGATGTGGTGAAACCGAATGGCTGATGCGTGTTTATTTCAGCGCAAGTTTTCGCGTGCATAGCAGAGCCTGCATCTTAAAGGATTTAGAGCCTCGAACTATGATGGTTGCCATTACTAATATTTGTTGGCGGGAGGGGCAGAAATAGCAGCTCAGCTTTTCAGGGTTTTGATGTTTCATACAGGGTAGAGAAGGAACTAAAATGAGTGAACTAGTTGCCCTACTAATCAGACATAATGTTACGGTGGCACAGAGTTGTATTCGTCCACAAAGCTCAGAAATGCGAAAGGTGCAATCTAATGTAATTAAGCTGTAGACTTCCAAAAACATGACAAATGATAGAGCAATATAATGTTACCAGTTATTAAAATGCGCATAGTTGTCGTAGTGGGCGACATTAACTTCCACAACTGAGGCTTTCTCGATGCACAAGGCTTAGATGAGCATAATATCTCTCCAATGGCTTGTAGATTCAAGGGTTGGAGATACTTAAAAGTCATCCGAATTTCTACCTTTACCCCCCACACGTGATTGGATCCAGATTTCAGCGCGTCGTGGCGGAGGAATGCTCTACAATCCAAGCCCCCGATTTGTAGGTAAACCCCGATCAGGTTCGCTAGAACCTCCAATCCATGAGAATTAACATCGGTCTTTCATGTTTAAGAAGGAACATAGAAACATAAAACATAGACATTAGGTGCAGGAGTAGGCCATTCGGCCCTTCGAACCTGCACCGCCATTCAATATGATCATGGCTGATCATCCAACTCAGTATCCCGTACCTGCCTTCTCTCCATACCCGCTGATCCCCTTAGCCACAAGGGCCACATCTAACTCCCTCTTAAATATAGCCAATGAACTGGCCTCAACTACCCTCTGTGGCAGAGAGTTCCAGAGATTCACCACTCTCTGTGTGAAAAAAGTTCTTCTCATCTCGGTTTTAAAGGATTTCCCCTTTATCCTTAAGCTGTGACCCCTTGTCCTGGACTTCCCTAACATCGGGAACAATCTTCCTGCATCTAGCCTGTCCAACCCCTTAAGAATTTTGTAAGTTTCTATAAGATCCCCTCTCAATCTTCTAAATTCTAGAGAGTATAAACCAAGTCTATCCAGTCTTTCTTCATAAGACAGTCCTGACATCCCAGGAATCAGTCTGGTGAACCGTCTCTGCACTCCCTCTATGGCAATAATGTCCTTCCTCAGATTTGGAGACCAAAACTGTACGCAATACTCCAGGTGTGGTCTCACCAAGACCCTGTACAACTGCAGTAGAACCTATCTGCTCCTATACTCAAATCCTTTTGCAATGAAAGCTAGCATACCATTCGCTTTCTTTACGGCCTGCTGCACCTGCATGCCTACCTTCAATGACTGGTGTACCATGACACCCAGGTCTCGCTGCATCTCCCCCTTTCCCAATCGGCCACCATTTAGATAATAGTCTGCTTTCCTGTTTTTGCCACCAAAATGGATAACCTCACATGTATCCACATTATACTGCATCTGCCAAACATTTGCCCACTCACCCAGCCTATCCAAGTCACCCTGGAGTCTCCTAGCATCCTCCTCACAGCTAACACTGCCCCCCAGCTTAGTGTCATCCGCAAACTTGGAGATATTGCCTTCAATTCCCTCATCCAGATCATTAATATATATTGTAAATAGCTGGGGTCCCAGTACTGAGCCTTGGGGTACCCCACTAATCACTGCCTGCCATTGTGAAAATGACCCGTTTACTCCTACTCTTTGCTTCCTGTTTGCCAGCCAGTTCTCTATCCACATCAATACTGAACCCCCAATGCCTTGTGCTTTAAGTTTGTATACTAATCTCTTATGTGGGACCTTGTCGAAAGCCTTATGGAAGTCCAGATACACCACATCCACTGGTTCTCCCCTATCCACGCTACTAGTTACATCCTCGAAAAATTCTATAGGATTCGTCAGACATGATTTACCTTTTGTAAATCCATGCTGACTTTGTCCAATGATTTCACCACTTTCCAAATGTGCTGCTATCCCATCTTTAATAACTGACTCTAGCAGTTTCCCCACTACCGATGTTAGACTAACTGGTCTGTAATTCCCCATTTTCTCTTTCCCTCCCTTCTTAAAAAGTGGGGTTACGTTTGCTACCCGCCAATCTTCAGGAACTACTCCAGAATCTAAAGAGTTTTGAAAGATTATTACTAATGCATCCACTATTTCTGGAGCTACTTCCCCGTACTATGGGATGTAGCCTATCTGGCCCTGGGGATTTATCGGCCTTTAATCCATTCAATTTACCCAACACCACTTCCCGGCTAACCTGGATTTCACTCAATTCCTCCAACTCCTTTGACCCGCGGTCCCCTGCTATTTCTGGCAAATTATTTATGTCTTCCTTAGTGAAGACGGAACCAAAGTAGTTATTCAATTGGTCCGCCATATCCTTGGTCCCCATGATCAACTCACCTGTTTCTGACTGCAAGGGACCTACATTTGTTTTAACTAATCTCTTTCTTTTCACATATCTATAAAACCTTTTGCAGTCAGTTTTTATGTTCCCTGCCAGTTTTCTTTCATAATCTATTTTCCCTTTCGTAATTAAGCCCTTTGTCCTCCTCTGCTGGTCTTTGAACTTCTCCCAGTCCTCCGGTATGCAGCTTTTTCTGGCTAATTTGTACGCATCATCCTTCGCTTTGATACTATCCCTGATTTCCCTTGTTATCCATGGATGTACTACCTTCCCTGATTTATTCTTTTGCCAAACTGGGATGAACAATTTTTGTAGTTCATCCATGCAGTCTTTAAATGTCTTCCATTGCATATCCACCGTCAACCCTTTTAGAATTAATTGCCAGTCAATCTTGGCCAATTCACGTCTCATACCCTCAAAGTTACCTTTCTTTAAGTTCAGAACCATTGTTTCTGAATTAACAATGTCACTCTCCATCCTAATGAAGAACTCAACCATATTATGGTCACTCTTGCCCAAGGGGGCACGTACAACAAGATTGCTAACTAACCCTTCCTCATTACTCAATACCCAGCCTAAAATAGCCTGCTCTCTCGTTGGTTCCTCTACATGTTGATTTAGATAACTATCCCGCATACATTCCAAGAAATCCTCTTCCTCAGCACCCCTGCCAATTTGATTCACCCAATCTGTATGTAGATTGAAGTCACCCATTATAACCGTTTTGCCTTTGTCGCACGCATTTCTAATTTCCTGTTTGATACCATCTCCAACTTCACTACTACTGTTAGGTGGCCTGTACACAACACCCACCAGCGTTTTCTGCCCCTTAGTGTTTTGCAGCTCTACCCATACCAATTCCACATCCTCCAAACTAATGTCCTTCCTTTCCATTGCATTAATCCCCTCTCTAATCAGTAACGCTACCCCACCTCCTTTTCCTTTCTGTCTATCCCTCCTGAATATTGAATATCCCTGGATGTTCAGCTCCCAGCCTTGGTCACCCTGGAGCCATGTCTCCGTGATCCCAACTATATCATAGTCATTAATAGCTATCTGCACATTCAACTCATCCACCTTATTACGAATGCTCCTTGCATTGAGAAACAAAGCCTTCAGGCTTGTTTTTACAACACTCTTACCCCTTATACAATTATGTTGAACTGCAGATACTGGAAAATCGAAGGTCGACACAAATGCTGGTGCAACTCAACGGGGAGGCAGTATCTGTGGAGCGGAGGGAATAGGCAACGTTTCGTGCCGAAACCCTTCTTGAGACTAATGTGAGGGTGGGGAGAAGAGGGGGGGGGGACAAGAAACGAAGAGGAGGTGCCAGTTAACTGCGGGAAAACTGCGAAGGGGTGGAGAAAGTAAGGACTTCCTGAAATTAGAGACGTCAATGTTAATACCGCTGGGGTGCAAACTGCCCAAGCGAAATATGAGGTCCACCCCCCCCCCCCCCCCCCCCCCCCCCCCCCCCATTTACGGTTGTCCTCACTCTGGCCGTGGAGGAGACCATCGACAGAAATTCCGGATTCTGAATGGGAGCGGGGATTTGAAGTGCGAAGCCACCGGGAGATCAGCTTGGTTATTGCGAACAGAGCGGAGGTGTTCGGCGAAGCGATCGCCAAGCCTACGCTTGGTCTCACCGATGTAGAGCAGCTGACATCTAGAGAAGCGCATACAATTGATGAGGTTGATGGCGGTGCAGGTGAACCTCTGCCGCACAAGGAAAGACTGCTTGGGTCATTGAAAGGAGTCAAGGGGGGGGGGGGGGGGGGGGTAAAGCGATAGTGTAGCATTTCTGTCCAGGTGACCTTTCTGTCCTCAGACTCCTCAACTATCAAAGTGAGATCACAAGCAAAACGTGGGGCACAATCCCATATTCAGAGATGGTAGCTTACAAACCTAACGACCTGAACAATTATTTTTTCCAATTTTAAGCACCCAACAGCCTTCCTGTTGTATATTCTCCCTACCCTAACACGTGGCTGACTTCGCACCGGCTCCTCTGCAACGCCTTCACCTCCACTTGGACAGTTTATAATATACAGTGTTCATAATTCGCAAAGTGTCAATCCCCATGCATTGGGGATCTGCAGTTGGGACTGGAAACAGTGGGCTGTTCCGGACACTATTTAATGACCGGGATCGATTGTGCTTACGTTCGCGGATAGTCACTAACGATGTGCAAATAAATGTATTCATTCTAACGGCTACGAGTGGCAGTAAAGACACCACTAAACCATTGAACCATTGCCATCATTATAGTTTTTCGTGAACTGGATAGCACGCAACAACATACGTTTCACTGTTCATCGATACACTTGACAATAAACAACTAATCTAAAGTAGTGGTCTCAATATTGCGTTTCAAACTCCACGGTGACCTTTCACACAATACGGTATAATCACTCATCCTCCCGACTTCAAAATATTCGTAGACATTCAAATGTTAGTCATTCAATTATCCACTGCTCTTTTAGGAAGGGAATTCCAATATTCGCTTCCTCGTGGGCGTCGGTTTACATGAGGAACAATATACCTGTGACAGAGGTTCCAAGGATTCGGTCAGGAGTCAACAATGAAATTGTATGAAGTTAATTCGACCCAGTGTGCAGGTTGGAATCACAGGAGATAAATTAGGTGTTTACTCTGGGAGCAGACAACCAAAGGCCAATCAAAATTTACACATACACGCTGGTAATTTCGAGCGGATTTGCTGGTCACGTAGTCGGCAGGATTCGAACCTGCGCGGGGAAACCCCAATGGATTTCTAGTCCATCGCCTTAACCACTCGGCCACGACTACTGCGGTCTCAACAATTCGGCTCCAATAAGGAAATGTTTGACGACAATCGATTAGTGTATCTTGCAACGGACAGGGACGACACTGATCCCGGAATCAGAGAAACGAGACTTTTCCTGAATTATAGTTTGAAATGTCACAATGTCAGGCATGGTCGTGTCATGAGAGAGAAGCAGAGTTAAAGATGAGGTCGATGTGGTTTTACCCTGAATTCCGTGTGGGCAGTTGGAGGGGTGTACTCTTAATCATTGCGGGACGAGGTTTGTCTACCCCATCGCGCCAGCAGCACAGACAACGTGTTACTCTCAAGCACTGAATACGGGTATCACCATCAGAGGCAGCAGTATTTTTTATGGCGCCCAGCTGCCCAAGTCTCCAGGCTGTCGTATTCGGCCGCTACGCACGGTGTGGTACTCCTATTGTGCTGTCAATGAGGGTACCAGGGCGCTCACACTAAACCCCGGCAGCACTATTGTTGTACATTAACATAGAGGATGAACTATCCCCTATGATTGGGTTCTGTTGGACTGTAAGTCGATGATCCAGTTGGATAGGTGTGTGCTGACTACAAGTCCCGCGAGTTTCGTAATAAGCTTGGATTGTACAATGATACTAAAGACAGGGTTGCATTCTATGAATCGATGTCAGTCGTAGGTGTATATCTTATCTAGGTGTTCCAAAGGATGAGTTCGTCCGTGGATCTTTTATGGGGGTAGCCGAACTGCAGTGGGTCAATGCTGTTGGTGAGAACTCGTTCCATAACTAGCGGTCTGCGTAGCTCCTGCTGGCGCGGTTTCCGGAGCCTGGGTTCCCCCGTTCGGGACCCCGGCGGAGAAGAGCTCCGACCGACGGCCCGCGGCCTACTTCTACTGCGGGCGCGGCAGGAACTTAACCCCCGCAGTGGGATCCCTCACCGGGGATCGCTGGAGAAGATATTAGACCGCCGGCCCTTCGGTCTGCGGTGCTTCTGGCGGCGGCGCGTCGGGGACTTTAAATCTTCGGCCGTCGGCCAGCGGCCTACGCAATCTTGAAGCCGCGGTCTCCGGTGGAGAGGCATTGAATTAGGCCCTACCTGGACTTACCTTGTCTGCACATCTGGACGCTTGCAGCGGCGACTGCGGAGGGTTGTGCTCACGACCTCGTGGGGAAATGAAGGAGGACTGACAACACTTTGTGCCTTCCACCACTGTGATGAATGCTCTGGTGGGTGTTTGTGTTAAAATTTTATCGTGTATTGTGTGCTTTTTTTTATTGTACAGCTGCTGGCAAATTCATTTCACTGCACTTTATGTGCACATGACGTATACAATTGACTGACAGACTGACTGACACAATATTTCATTATGATGGATGTTAAGGCAGGAGAGATGTTTTTATTTGGCACTGGGATGATGATGGCCATCTTGAAACAGGTGGTACATTAGAACGGAGTAGGGAGGGATTAAAAATGTCCGCGAATATTCCCGCTAGTAGGTCTGCGCAACTAATACGGGCAAGACTAGGGACATCTTCTGGGCCTCTGTGTGTATGTTTGTTGTCTGTTTATATATATACTAGACTGAGTGGGACCCGTTAGGTCCCAGCATCACACATGAGGGCAGGACACCCAATGCAATATTTCACCTCTCCATCTATCCCAATATTGCTACTGGCCAGGGGAAGGGGGGGGGGACTTTCTGTTGTGCTAGTAAGAGAGTTGTGGGCCGAAGGTACTGGTTTACAGAGGGCTAGTATAGACTTTGAGGGCCGAATGGATTTTTGGGCTGGCAGCTCAGTCACTGAGGGCTGGCAGCTCAGTCACTGAGGCCTGGTAGGACACTCACTCGGACCTGGCAGGCAGGCTGGCGGCTCAGAAACTGCCTGAAATTCTGCCCTAAACAGGTGACAGACTAAGAGAGAAGGGGAAAGAGGTTGGACTGACTGGATTATTGGGCTGACTGTTCAGTCATTTACGGCTGGTGGGCTGGCAGTTCACTAACTCACGGCTCGTGGGCGGGCAGTGCAGTCACTCACGCCCGGTACGCTGGCCGTTCACTCAGTCACCACACCTACCTTCACCCCCACCCAACTGTGCTCCTTGTCATTCCTCTGCCACCCACACATTCAGTGCATCTCCCCACAACTTCCCCCATGCATTCTTAGTTGCTCTCCCACAGAGCAGCCATTCCTGCCTATTAGGTTCCTATTGTGACGAAGAACACAGAGGCATCAAAAGTGCAAAAATGATTTATTAACGTTTAAAATGTGAATGACTATTAAAATATAAGACCAATTTAAATGTTAAAGATGAGAATTATTAAATTAGTTCTTGTTGTGTCTCTTGTTGTGTTCTGCTGCTCACTGCCTCTTGATTTCCTGTTGATAAAAAAAGACAATTTTAATATAGAGATTGTCAGCGGTCAAATTGTACGAAAGAAAATCAGAGAATTTATCTCAGAAGTCATCATTCAAAAAAACACGCTGTTAATGCCAACCTTCTTGGTCGATGTTACCATCCTTCAGGAAACCTTTGACATTTCCCTTCATCTTTCAACCAAAAGGCTTAGTGTTGACATATTGAAGAGTTCTGTCCACCGCTTCAAAGCTTTTACTCCTAAGCATTGGACATTCATCCCAAACAATGATTCACTTGCCTCATGAAATGTGCCGTCTTGGAGTTCTTCTCGATGTTGCACAATGTATCCTCGGCCACTTGGATGGGTATCTTGAATCGAGAATGTGTAGTTCTTCCACCAGGCATTAAGGTAGCTGCTATCCCAGAGGATACTACAGCAATAGCCATATCGCCTTGACCTCTAAAGTTTCCTGACATGTTATTGAAAAAACAGCCTAAAGACAATTTCAGTTGTAATGAACACTGCAGATTTCGTGCAAAACATTTTTTCGAGGTGGGGGCTGTCAGGGTGGATTGGGGGGTGGCAAATGTCGTGCAGCCAAGGGAGGGGCGTAGCTTCAGGCGGAGGCTCTCGTGAGTTGATGAGAAGGGAGGGGGGGGGGTCTCCTCATGCAGGGGATGTGGGCGGCTTCAGTAGGGGGTGCATCCTATAGCCAGGCGGAGGGCAGCATCTTAAGGTGGGGAATGTCAGTGGAGGAGGGTGGGGGGAGTGAGCGATTTACTCATGACCTGTGGACTCACTCACTGCCTTGGGATTAACTCATGGCCTTTGGTCTGACTGACTGACTCTCGCGGCTTGTGGACTGACTGATGCCCGACTTCTGGAGTCACGTCCGACTATTGTAAATTGAAAACTGTAACATTTACATTGAGGAACAGCTTCTTCCTGACAGCCATCACGCTATAAAACATAACACATAAGCTCTGAACTACGAAAGACTATATTATTTGTACTATTTGTTGATCACACACACACTCCACCTCACAGACTCACACACACACACACGCACACACAGACTCATTCACACACACACACACACTCATTCAAACACGCACATTCACACACAGACTCATTCACACTAACACACAGACTCATTCACACAGACTCATTTGCACACACCCTCATTTACACACACACATACACATACTCATTCCCACACACATTCTCACACACACACACAGACTCATTCACAGACATTCTCACACACGCACACACACAGACTCATCCACACACACATTCTCACACACACATGGTCACACACACATTCTCGGTCCCTTTGAACACGGTCAGTTTTTCGGAGCCTCGCGCGATGTTTGGACCAGCTCCGCACGACTCAATAGGGCTCCGGCGATCGAAGTGGGACCGGCCCCGCGAGGCCGTACGGCTCAAGCGACCACGTTAGGTCGCGCTTGCCGCATGCAGTCGCATGCTCGTGGGACCGGTCCTTTAGTCACTGACGGAATATTGCGGACAAGAGGTGACACAAGTACCTGGGTCTTGGAATATTGCACGATCCGTGCTCACTTCTGTCCAATGAACTAGTTATTTAATTAACATGTTTCCGCCCTCATTTCATATGTGGATGCTCACCACGTCTCCTCTGTGTATCATCGCTCTGCTGTCACTATCCCTTCTTCCCACCAACCACAATGAAGCTTCACCTGGTCCTTACCTTTCACCCCACCAGCCAGGCATGCAACAGATAATGGTCTTTCAATTCCGGCATATCCACTTTGATCCTATTACCCGTCACAGCTTTCCATCTCCACCACTTTCCGCCTTCCGCAGAGACAGTTCCCTCCGCAACTCCCTGTTTCTCAAACTTCCCCACCCACACTGGAGAGACTCAACTTGTACTCGCTCGAATTTAGAAAATTGAGGGGGGATCTTATAGACTTACAAAATTCTTAAGAGGTTGGACAGGCTAAATGCAGGAAGATTGTTCCCGATGTTGGGGAAGACCAGAACAAGGGGTCACAGTTTAAGGATAAAGGGGGAAGTCTTTTAGGACTGAGATGAGAAAAACATTTTTCACGAGAGTGGTGAATCTCTGGAATTCTCTGCCACATAATGCAGTTGAGGCCAGTTAATTGGCTATATTTAAGAGGGAGTTAGACTTGGCCCTCTGAGAGGGATAGACAGAGTTGACGAGGATAAGCTTTTCCCACTGAGAGTAGGGAAGATTCAAACAAGGGGACATGACTGGAGAATTAAGGGACAGAAGTTTAGGGGTAACATGAGGGGGAACTTCAGGTAGGTAGGCCGCTGGTGGGGGGGGGGGGGGGGGGGGGGGGGGGGGGGGACGCGACTCGAATAGTCGCGTCCTCACCAGGAACGGGCTGAAGGACGGTATCCCCCGAACCGTGCCCTCTTCCCCCACATAAAGACATTAAAACAATCATAAAAAAACACACATCAACATAACTAAAAAAACAAAAAAACAAAAAGATACCCGGCTGAAGGTGGAGGCTGCTGGCACCAGCGCCACCGGAAGTACAATATGGACGGGAAAGGAATGGAGGGGTATGGTCTGAACGTAGGTATATGGGACTAGGGGAGAATATGTGTTCGGCACGGACTAGAAGGGTCGAGATGGCCTGTTTCCGTGCTATAATTTTTAGATGGTTATATGGTTACTCCAAGCTCATCATCGTACCTGATGTTCCTGATATTGCCTCCTGTATATTGGAAAGACCAAGCGCCCATTTCACCGCACATTTGTCCGCAGTCCACCAAGACTTGCAGAAAATCAAAGTCGTTAATAATTTTACCGACAACCCCCATCCCTTTCCTAAACTGACATTTATGTCCTGGGACTCCGCCGCTGCCGGAGTCGGGCCGCACGAAAAATGAGGACGACACTTCATATTCCGTCCGAGTAGCATATAACCCAACAGTAGGAACGCTGCATTCTCCAACTTTACAAACTTTGCATCCTCTACAAAACACCCCCCTAGCCAATCTCCCCGAAACACCTCTCCCCATTTATTCCATTCCTGTCACACTGAGCCTGACATGACATGTACTTAAATATCTCCCCTCACACCTCCCATCCCTGCATAGAGGGAGTACAGCGAAGGTTCACCAGACTGATTCCAGGGATGTCAGGACTTTCATATGAACAAAGACTGGATAGACCTGGCTTGAGAGAGAGAGAGAGAGAGAGAGAGAGAGACGAGAGAGAGAGAGAGAGAGAGAGAGAGAGAGAGAGAGAGAGAGAGAGAGAGAGAGAGAGAGAGAGAGAGAGAGGATGGGGAGAGAGAGAGAGAGAGAGGGGGAGATATAACAAAAGAGAGAGAGAGAGGGAGAGAGAGAGAGAGAGAGAGAGGAGAGAGAGAGAGAGAGAGAGAGAGAGAGAGAGAGAGAGAGAGAGAGAGAGAGAGAGAGAGAGAGAGAGAGAGAGAGAGAGAGAGAGAGAGAGAGAGAGAGAGAGAGAGAGAGAGAGAGAGGAGAGATGAGGGTGGAGATGAGAGAGAGAGAGAGAGAGAGAGAGATAGAGAGAGAGATAGAGATAGAGAGAGAGAGAGAGAGAGAGAGCGGATAAAGAGAGAGAGAGAGAGAGAGAGAGAGAGAGAGAGAGAGAGAGAGAGAGGAGAGAGAGAGAGAGAGAAGAGAGAGAGAGAAGAGAGAGGGAGAAGAGAATCAATTTCACACAATGCGAATATGTTCAGCCGGTGAACCCGGGTAATGTGGAACGTGCGGGGTTCCAGCGAGGAATCGACAATGCCCACGTTCGAGGAGCGATGTTGAAGAGGCTTGACTCCGATCTGACCGTGGATGCAGGGACCGACGTAATGCGTGAGCCAGAGTGGCGCAACTAACTTGGTCAACACGGGAGTGACATGGGCCATCACAGAGGGGAGGTGGGGATCTGGGTGCAGCTACGGATTTCCTAGATCATCTCAACGCTGCAAGCGCCCTGCAATTAAATTGAGGGGAGATTTCACCAACTTCTTTAGCTGTTTCCTGAAACTAGTCTGGGTCACGGCGTAAAGGGCAGTGTTTGTGCAACAGCTCAGGAGCTGCAGCATTGAGCCCAGTTCTCGTACAGAATCTGGTGGCCGCGGAATCGCAGCGAAGGAATTATACAGTCGCACCCAGATTGAATACACTGTAAACAGTACCCATAACAGGATGAAATTCCCCGAGACCACGAGCAGTAAAATTAGGGCTTTCCTGCGTTTCTCCATCTCCGGGTCTCTGGGACTCTCCCCACCGATGGGACCCCGAAGCCTCCCGCGGGCTCTGCTGGCGACGAATACATGTCTGATGGTTAAGACATTAAGCAGGAAAACCAGCAACAATGGGATCACAGGGGTCAGGATATAATGAAGGAGCTCGATTGACGCCCAGACCACTGACCCATAGACACCTGGTGCCCCCACACAAAAACCAAGGGGCATTAAAAGTATTATATTCCGTTGTGAGCATGAAATACCAAAATATGTTCTTTAAACAGCTCAGCACGACCACTGTCCCCATAGCCACGGCAGCTGTTCTCGCGGTACAGTATTTACTTTTCAGCTTCTGACAACAAATAGCGACAAACCGATCAAACGTGAACGTGACCGTGAACCAGACAGAACAGTCGGTGGTCGCATAAAGCAGGACAGCGTGGATATTACACACGGGAAGGTTCCCTAAGAACACAATATGATGAGGGAAAGTAATTGGTATATGCCTCAGTATCAGGTCAATGACAACGACCAGTAGATCCGCCGTCGCCATGGCGACCAGGTAGATAGTGACTCCTTTCGAGAGACCGCACTTTCCACGGGACAGGACCACGATTGTCACCACGTTCACTGCCAGGAATAGAATAAACAGGGATTTAAAATATAGAAACATAGATATATAGAAAATAGGTGCAGGAGTAGGCCATTCGGCCCTTCGAGCCTGCAACGCCATTCAATATGTTCACGGCTGATCAACCAACTCAGTATACTGTACCTGCGTTCTCTCCATACCCCCTGATACATTTAGCCACAAGGGCTACATCTAACTCCCTCGTAAATATAGCCAAGGAACTGGCCTCAACTACCTTCGGTGGCAGAGAATTCCAGAGATTCACCACTCTCTGTGTGAAAAATGTTTTTCTCATCTCGGGCCTAAACTGTGACCCCTTGTTCTGGACTTCCCAAACATCGGGAACAATCTTCCTGAATCTAGCCTGTCCAGCCCCTTAAGAATTTTTAAGCTTCTATAAGATCCCCCCTCAATCTTCTAAATTCTAGCGAGTACAAGCCGAGTCTATCCAGTCTTTCTTCATATGAAAGTCCCGACATCCCAGGAATCAGTCTGGTGAACCTTCTCTGCACTCCCTCTATGGCAATAATATAATATAGGGCAAGATTTAAATGGTGTTTCTGTATTGAACAATAAAGACATTATAATGTCCTGGAAATACGTTGTAGTGAATGGTTTTGTTGCAATTAATCGCAGAAGTAATCGTAAAGAAACGTAATATTTTCCACAAAGTAAAACAAGGGATGCAGCAAGCTAAATATTCCTGATGAATATACGTTTTGCAAGGTCAGAATTAAATGAGACCTGAGGGATGCCTCAAAGACACGTTGCATAAGCAAAGGTACAACATGTGTCACATATATTGATCCTGAAATTATGTTTAGATTCCTGCTGCTAATAATGTTTTACGCCGCTATATTTGTACGTGGGCCAGCAGCCAATTATCCTGGCAAGTAAACCGAATCCTCAGGAGTTGATTAGTTCACTGCCGGACATACATTTTACCATTTCGCCACTTACTTTCCTGTTTTCACATTCCTTCAAGTTGCAAAATGTCGCGCAGTCACCCATGAGAACTAAAACAAATACTTCACATTCATTCACAGAGTGTTTTGAAGGAAAGAGTTGAAAGCTTGGAAAAAGTGACAACTTGAACCGTACACTGGGAACATTGAGGTCGATGACCAAGTGCCGTGGCGCAGGCAGGTAAATAAACTGGCCATGTAAAACATGAGATAGGATTGTAAACGCGGCATATTTTACAGCATGAGAAATGGTGAGACTACGAATGATTATGCGGAATGTTTAAATCTGACAGGACATGGCTGCAGAATAACAGAATAATTCATGCGATCTCAAGGGTTAGAAATTGGAAAACATTGAGGAGATAGTAATGAACCTGCGATATAAAATTCGTCTGGGACCAAGTATTATTCTGTATACCGTGTGCTAAACAACACTGAGAAGAGAATGCCAGTGACGATTCTCTTGGATTTTTTGAGGAATTAAATATCAGGACAGACAAAGGAATATCAGTTTGATATTTACTTGGGTTTCAAAATACATTTGATAAGGTTCCACACGTGAGGCTGCTAAAGGAGGGGGATAATATTAGAGGGACTATGCCAGAATGGATAAAACGTTGGCTGATATGGTAGAAGGCAAATAATTGGAATAAAGGAAGTTTTATCTGGATCGCTGCCAGTGACCGGTGTTCCGCAGGCTGGTGATACTGCGGACGCTACTCTTCCATTGTTTCGTAATTACCATATTTTCTATGTTTCTATATTGGGGACGATCAGCAATGATCGCAATGATTGGCGGAGCTGGCTCGAATGGACGAATGGCCTCATCCTGCACCTGATTTCATTTTTTTATATGTTCCTATGATTTGCATAAGGGAACGGAAGGTTTCATGGCCACGTTTGCGTATAACGCAAAGCTAGGCGGGAGGGCCTGTATTGTAGGGAAAGCTGGAAGTCGTGGGCAGGGTTGGAGAGTGGACAAATAATTGGCAGATGGTATAAAGTGTACAAAGTGTGCAGTGATGAATTTTTGGTAGTAAGAATAAAGGCGTAAATTATTTTCGAAACGGGGATGATTCAGAAAACGGGGGGGGGGGGGGGGGGGGGGGGGGGGGGGGCATAGGGCTTCGGAGAGCTGGAGCAGGATTTCCAAATGGTTAATTTGCAAGTTGAATCGGTAGTAGGGAAGGCAAATGCAATATTTCGAGAAGGCTGGAGAAGAAAAAAAGTTGTAATCCTGAGGATCATAATGCCCTGCCATGACATCATGTGTAGTAATATTGGCAGTTCTGAGCCCCATGTCTGAAAGTGGATGAGCGAGCAGAGGAGGTTTACAAGAAAGATCCAGCGGTTGATTGGGGCCTATATTCGCTGAGGTTTAGAGGGGTGAAGGGGGCCTCAGTGAAGCTTGCAGAATAGTGAAATTCCTGGAATGGAGCGAATACGTGGAGTGTGTTTCAATTATTTGGAAAGTGTAGCACAAATGTAGATATAATAAAATAATGCACCTTTGGAAAGTAGATGAGGACAGACTTCTTTAGTCAGAGGTTAGTGAACCTGTTTAATTTATTGACACAGATGGCTGTGGAGTGGATCAGTGGATATTTTTAAGTGGAGATGGACAGATACATGAGCAGCACTGGTGTCAAGGGCTATAGAGAGATGTCAGGAACATGAGGTTAAGCGAAAAAGATAAATCTGAACACGACTGTACGATGGAGTAATCTCGATGGGCTGAATGGCCTAATTCTGCTGCTATGACCTATGAACGCGTTGAAGGAGGTTGAGAACGGTTCACTGCTGACGTGCAATCCATTAAATTGTAATGTTAAAAATATGAACTTTTGGTTGGAAGAAATGGACCAGCGACCAGACTGGTTAAAGATGGAAAAGGAAGACTGTTAACCCTTTGAAATTGGTTCGATTCTGTTTGCTCCCACAAAATTGAACAAAAAAAAACCTATAGTGAAACCCCTATAATATACAGTGGTATATGAACTTGGAAACAATTAAAAAGACTTTAAAATTGGATAAGTTATCACTCTTTCTTCCCATTGCAAATAACCGTTCATTTAAACCTTCAATGTTGGATCATTTCTCACAATGGAAAAATTATGGAATTGAACATCTCTTGAGGAAAGGCACCTTTCTCTCATATCAGGAGTTACAACAACTTCACGCAAATGACTTTTTCAGATACTTAGAACTTAGAGATTATGTTAAATCAAATACACAAGACTATAGAACAAGAAATCCAGATACTCTTGATGAATGTTTGAATAAACATCCTAATACAGATCAATTAAAATCTCATATTTATAATATCCTATTAGATAGTGAGGTATCACCGACGGCATTATATAGGCAAACATGGGAAAATTAACTAGGCCAACCAATAATTAAAGATATTTGGGAAGAAAGTTCATCACATATACATCAAGCATTCGTTAAATGTCAGACACTCTTTAATACAGTTTAAAGTATTGCATAGATTACGTTACTCTAAAACAAAATTAAATAGAATCTTCCCACATATCTCTCCAATTTGTGATACATGTCAGCATTTAGAGACTAATTTAGAGTCATACATTCGTAAACTGTATAAAAATTAAACATTTCTGGACGGATATTTTTAGAATAATTTCTGAAGTTGTCAACACCCAATTGGATCCCGACTCAAAACTAATAATACTAGGAATATCAGAACAAAGCCTAACACTTACAACACGCCAAAGACACTTTCTCGACTATAGTATATTAACTGGGAAAAAATATTATTAAAATGTTGGAAAGGTCCTATAACCCCCACAATTAAAATGTGGATTATGGAAATGTCGGAGAACTTACATTTGGAAATAGCTAGACTTGTCTTAACGGACAACAAGAACTTTCTGTCAGAATATAGTCTCCATTTATTGACTATTTGAAGGGTTAGATTGGTTCAGCACGGGAACCTGACTGAAGCTCGCTCAGGATTAGATGAATAGTTATACTTTATAATTTACGAACCTATCTCCAATGTTGTATTATTAATACATTATTCCATTCTCCTTTATCATGTTTTTTTTTTAATATTGTACAAACACGAGTTATTTTCAACGTAGCATGTGGAGCACAGCAGCAGCAGCGTGAGATTTGCGAAATAGCGGTGTGTCTGGCTCATTGCGACGCATGGCTGCCAATGGAAGGGGAAAATGGAAGGTAGAACGGCGTGTTGGCAATGGCCGTGTTGGAAACTGCTATGTGAGATGCAGGTTGATTTTCGAAGGCAATTGTAGTACTTTGGCTTGGAACATAGCACAGTTTAGTTTATGAAGAGTCCCTTCACCATACAATGCCTGTGCCAAACATGATGCGCGAATCAGCTTTTATCTGTCTGCACATAATCAATACCCCTCCATTCCCTGTTTATTCACCTGGCTATCCACTATGGTGAGTGTAGAAGTTGGGATCTCAGGTTAAAATTGTACAAGGCGTTGGTGAGGCCAATTCTGGAATCTGGTGTACAGTTCTGGTCGCCTAATTATAGGAAGGATGTCAACAAAATAGAGAGAGTGCAGAGGAGATTTACTAGAATGTTGCCTGGGTTTCAGCAACGAAGTTACAGAGAGAGATTGAAGAAGTTAGGTGTTTCTTCTTTGGAGGGCAGAAGGTTAAGGGGGACTTGATAGAGGTCTTTAAAATGATGAGAGGGATAGACAGAGTTGACGTGGATAAGCTTTTCCCACTGAGAGTAGGGAAGATTCAAACAAGGGGACATGCCTTGAGAATTAAGGGACATAAGTTTAGGGGTAACATGAGGGGGAACTTCTTTATTCAGAGAGTGGTGGCTGTGTGGAATGAGCTTCCAGTGAAAGTGGTGGAGGCAGGTTCGATTTTATCATTTAAAAATATATTGGATAGGGATATGGACGGGAAAGAAATGGAGGGTTATGGTCTGAGTGCAGGTAGATGTGACTAGGGGAAAATAAGTGTTGGGCACGGACGTGCGGGGCCGAGCGTGTTGTAATTGTTATATGGTTATATGGCTATCCAGGGAGCTATTAAATGCCACTGCCGTACTGAATCATCACTGCCGTTAAAGAGTTTATCCCGCATATTTCCATTGAACATTGCGCCACCCATATACAATCTATGCCCTCCACCGTTTACTATTTCCATCCTGGAAAAATGCTGTGGCAGTCTACCTTATCTTTGCTTCACATAGTTTTCTTATACATCTAGAAGTTCTCCCCGCAACATCAGGGCGCCCCAGAGAACACAACGTAAGTCTGTCCAATTCCATTAATTTCTATTTCTAACAAACTCCTTGTAATCCGGTTATCATTCTGGGAAACCGCATCTGCATCATTTCCAGAGCCCTCACATCCTTTCTGTAAAGGGGTGAAAAAAACGGTAAGCAATATTACAAATGGGGCCTATCGAAAAGCTTTTGTTTCTGATTCAACACTTCCACATGCTTACCCTCAGAACCTCAAGCAATGAGGTTTCAGAATTTTTGAAAATTATAAGGAATTTGAGTAGTTTGTAGTACGTTTAACACAAGGTTATAGGGTTATAGAAACTTACACAATTCTTAAGCGGTTGGACAGGCTAGATACAGGAATATTGTTCCCGATGTTGGGGAAGTCCAGCACAAGGTGTCACAGTTTAAGGATAAAGTGAAAATCTTTTAGGACTGAGATGAGAAAAACATTTTTTACACAGAGAGTGGTGAATCTGTGGAATTCTTTGCCACAGAATGTACTTGAGGCCAGTTCATTAGCTATATTTAAGAGGGAGTTAGATGTGGTCCATATGGAGAGAAAGCAGGTACAGGATACTGAGTTGGATGATCAGCATTGATCATATTGAATGGCGGTGCAGGCTCGAAGGGCAGAATGGCCGACTACTGCACCCATTTTCTATGTTTCTATGCTAAGGTCTTACATACAGGGGAGGCATGGTGGGGTCATGTCCAACTTTGGGTACTTAAGTATATCACTGAGGCGATAAGTAGATTGATCATGGCGCTTGGTTCCACAGCAGAATTCCTTTAGTTAAAATAAACATTGGAGGTTGTTAACTAGCACCGGTGTAATAAAACTGATCAGGATTACTGACATTTATGGCGCCAATTTGTATACAAATGGGAGAGGGTTTTTCTTTAAGTAACAGAGACCATAAGGTTAAAGATAATTCTGGGGCATAGGTGAAACTATACGGAGACGATGATCAAATTAATGATGACTCATTTAAAAATTGTAGAATCTACATGTAACCATGTTGTTGTGAGAATATAAAAATGCAATGGGTACTGTGAATGCGCTTGAGAGAGAAAGATAGATCAGCCACCATTGAATGACGGAGTCGGCTTGATGGCTGAAAGATCTACTTCTGTTGCTATGACGTATTAAAGGGTTAAAGGAGGTTGAGAACAATTCACTGCCCTGACCCTACTGACGTCGAGTCCATTGATGTTGTAGCTGAGGTAGTTCAGTTTAGTAACAACTGGAAAAGTTGTTATTGGAAATCAAATCTGAGGAAAGACATTCTTGCTATAGAGGGAGTACATTGACGTTCGCCTGATTGATTCCTGGGATGTCAGGACTTTCATGTGAAGAAAGACTGGATTGCCTCGGCTTGTACTCGCTTGAATTTTGAAGATTGAGGGTAGATCTTATAGAAACTTACAAAATTCAGTAAGGGGCTGGACATGCTAGATGCAGGAAGATTGTTCCAGGTGTTGGGGAAGTCCAGAACAAGGGGTCACAGATTAAGGATAAGGACCGAGATGAGGAAAACATTTTTCACACATAGAATGGCGAGTCTCTGGAAATTTCTGCGACAGAAGGTAGTTGAGGCCAGTTCATTGGCTATATTTAAGCTATAATAAGTTTGATTGAGCCATTGTGGCTCGGGGAATGAGGGGGTATGGAGAGAAGGCAGGTACAGGATACTGAGTTGGATGATCAAACATGATCATATTGGATGGCGTTGCCGGCTCGAAGGGCCGAATGGCCTTCTCATGCACCTATTTTCTATGTTTCTATGTTTCTAAAACCTTATTCGTCGAAGGGTGAAGCCTGAGATTTTCTTGTGCGGCCAGAGGTAAATAATTACTGGTAGAAGACTGGGTTCGGTGATGGGATCTTATCAATTTGCGCTGAGTGTTAAGTATTTTAATACGAACGCAAGTGAAAGGATCGCAAATCTGATGATTGCAAGAAAATCTGTGGCATCGGTGTTAAGTTAATCCTGTCGTTCAGACAATTTTCCGTTAACTTCCCAGCCATTGTTATTTTACTCAGTGGCTCAATACGCGCTTGCGTTAAGGCAACACATTTTCGACCTCTTGCCAAAGCTACAGATATGATACACAAATGCATGTCAACGAACAATACTAACAGCTTTCAGCTGCAGTTATCGCATGTCGTGGAGGAGTGAATTCTATGGAGACGAAAAACAGTTAGCAATTCAAGGCAACCAACTAACCTCCTAATTGGAAATTGGCGGCAGCAAGCAAACGCTAATAGCATACAGATGGCAGCTAGCGGTGGGCAAGTGAATTCAGCAACTGCATTGTAGTTGCCAAAGGTTTGCAGAACTAATAGCTGGAGAAAATGAACAAGCAATGTGGCATAGATAACAAGATAAATTGCAATCAGATGCTGTTTATATTATTAAACTGGAAATTAACAACTTACCAGGAACAGCAATAATGGCGAGGAGCGGATAATAAATCACTTGAATGGTAGCAAGTGCATGCGTAAGTCCGAAATCTACCGTCAACCAGTCATAATTTGCAAAAATATATTGGGCATACGGAAAAACATTTTTACCCGTTCCAGCAACCCGTTCCGCACTTTTCAGTTGGCGATCCATTACTGTCGCAGCATACTCTCCTGTTTCCAGAGATCGCTCCTTCCTCTCCCCGGTGTAGAGCAGGAGGTCTCAGACAGAACACTGCGGTATCCTTAGCTCTAACGCCGTTATACCTAATTAACAGCAACGTTTATTTATTGGAGGGAGATAACATGCGATGACACAATCAGTCCCGATGGAGATTTGCGGTAATGATATTCCACGACCAAGTTGCTATTGTTAACCATTTACGCATAGAAGGCTGGAGGATTCGACAGTGCTGATGTAACACAGATGTTGAAAATAAAATAATCTGTTCATCAGGTCCAACAGAAACGATTTTATTTCGAACAATATCGCACTTGCACAGGGAGAAGGAGAAACAAACTTTCTCCCATATGGTACAAACACGGGTTTACTTTCAACGTCGCATGTGGAGCACAACAGCGGCGAGAGAGATGCGAAATAGCGGTTTGTCTGGCTCATTGCGGCGCATGGCAGCCAAATAGGAATAGGGAAATGTAAGGTGGAGCGGCGTATTGTCCGTGTGGGAAACTGCTATGTGAGGTACAGCTTGATTTTCGAAGGCAGTTGTATTAGTTTGGCTTAGAACGTAGTTCAGTAGAGTTTATGAACAGTCCCCCCAGCTCACAATGCCTGTGCCACAAACCTGCTCTAATCCGCCCGTACATAATCAATATCCCTCCATTCCATGTTTATCCACGTGGCTAGCCAGAATGCTATTAAATGCCACTGGCGCACTGAATCATCAGTACCGTTAAAGAGTTTATCCCGCATATTTCCGAAGAACATTGCCCCACCCACATAAAATCTATGCCGTCCAGCGTTTATTATTTACATTCTGGAAAAGCGCTGTGACGGCCTACCTCATCCTTGTTCTCATAGTTTTTTATACATCTAGTAGTTCTCCCCTCAACCTCGGGCGGCCCAGGAAACACAACGTAAGTCTGTCCAATTCAATGCATTTCTATTTCTAGCACACAACCTGTAATCCAGTTATCATTCTGGGAAACCGCATGTGCATCCTTTCCAGAGCATTCACATCCTTCCTCTACTTGGGTGAATAGAACAGTAAGCAATATTACAAATGGGGCCTATCGAAAGGCTTTTGCTTCTGATTCAACACTTCCACATGCTTACCCCCAGAACCTCAAGCAATGAGGTGTCGGAATTTTTGAAAATTGTAAAGAAGAAGAGTTGTTTGTAGTACGTTTAACCCAAGATCTTACATACAGGGGAAGAATGGTATAAATGTCCATCATTGTGCAATTAGGGATATTGCTGAGGCAATAAATAGATTGATCATGTCGTATCGATTCCTCAGCACAGTTCCTTCAGTTAAAATAAACATTGGAGGTTGTAAACTAAGAGCAGTGTGATAAAACTAATCAGGATTACTGACATTTACGGCGACAAAGTGTATTCAAATGGGAGAGGGTTTTTCTTTAAATAACAGGGAGCATTAGGTTAAATATATTTCCGGGGAAAGGCATAGGTGAGGCTATACAGAGACGATGATCAACAATGACTCATTTCAAAATTGTAGAATCCACATGTAACCATGTTGTTGTGAGAATATAAACATGCAATAGGTACTGTGAATCTTTGATATACTTTGGTGTTCTCCGAGTATTAATGCTGCGAACTGGTAAGACATTCAATAAACCGATTTGTTCGAGAAACTGAAGACATATCTACGATATGTGTTATTTTGTGCATGTTTCTGGCTGTCATGGTACACCAGTCATTGAAGGTAGGCATGCAGGTGCAGCAGGCAGTAAAGAAAGCGAATGGTATGTTGGCTTTCATAGCAAAAGGATTTGAGTATAGGAGCAGGGAGGTTCTACTGCAGTTGTACATGGTCTTGGCGAGACCACACCTGGAGTATTGCGTACAGTTTTGGTCTCCAAATCTGAGGAAGGACATTAATGCCATAGAGGGAGTGCAGAGACGGTTCACCAGACTGATTCCTGGGATGTCAAGACTGTCTTATGAAGAAAGACTGGATAGACTTGGTTTATACTCTCTAGAATTTAGGAGATTGAGAGGGAATCTTATAGAAACTTACAACATTCTTAAGGGGTTGGACAGGCTAGATGCAGGAAGATTGTTCCCGATGCTGGGGAAGTCCAGGACAAGGGGTCACAGCTTAAGGATGAGGGGGGGAATCCTTTAAAACCGAGATGATAAGAACTTTTTTCACACAGAGAGTGGTGAATCTCTGGAACCCTCTGCCACAGAGGATAGTTGAGGCCAGTTCATTGGCTATATTTAAGATGGAGTTAGATGTGTCCCTTGTGGCTAAGGGGATCAGAGGGTATGGAGAGAAGGCAGGTACGGGATACTGAGTTGGATGATCAGCCATGATCATATTGAATGGCGGTGCAGGCTCGAAGGGCCGAATGGCCTACTCCTGCGCCTAATTTCTATGGTTCTTTGTTTCTATGTTTCTCACTGAGCTGGGCCCTACGCAAAACGAGATTCAGGGTAGACGTTTAACACAAAATTCCCTCTTACAGAAGGCAAGCATACCTTATGCTTTGTTAACATGTATTGGCACCTTAAGAGATTTGCACCTCAAGATCCCTCTGTAGGTTGTTCACGGTCTTGACACTCATTGCATATTTTCACCTTACGTTCAATCTCACAACGTGCAGCACGTCAGACTTTCTTGATTCACGCTCCATCTGCAATCGGCTTGAGAGTCTTCTGTGAGGACTTGAGAGTGATATAAAGTGATGTTAATCTTTTGAAATAAGGAACTGCAAATGATACTTTATGTAGGAAAGACTAAATGCTAGAGTAGCGCAGTAGGTCACGAAGTATCACTGGAAAACATGAATATGTGACGTTGCGGATCGGGTCCTGTTTCAGACCGCTTCTTTTATATTTAAATTTGCGCTAGTTGTGGTACATTGTAAATGTCAGTTAATACATAATTATACTTTTCTTGCAGGACGTGTGAGATCGGATTTCCCCGAGGACATGACCTGTAGGAAGTACGTCCTGCCGGAGCTCCTCATTGACGGCTGTGAACTGTAGATGCGGCTGGATGGCCGCAGAATTGTCTGCGAGCAAGATAACGGCATAGCTAGGAGTTACAGTGAGGTAGTCGTATCTCAGGTGCATGCAGGCAGTAGATGTCTACCAGGCATCGGTGTAGATGTGATGCAGAAATCCCATTTGACACCTACCCACTTCCCGGAGGGCACGTGTACCCTGTTGCGGGTGAAACGTGATGGGAGTACAGCAGCAGAAGCAGTCTGTTCTCGGGCACTAGACCTGGCTTGAATGCAGACCGGGAATGTGTAGGAGCAGACAGCGCGATTCAGATGGGGAACTCATTGCTTAGTGGAGCAGTCAGAATATTATGTGGCCGTAATCATACCTCTGGGATGAGGTGCTGCATCTCGGTACTCGCGGCCTGTTGATTCGGAGCTGCTAAAGAACATTCGCATTGCCGATAGGTACACAAAAATGCTGGAGAAACACAGCGGGTGCAGCAGCATCTATGGAGCGAAGGAAATAGGCAACGTTTCGGGCTGAAACCCTTCTTCAGACTGGTCCCATTGCGGATGTTGAACAACCGGATGTCATTATACTTGTTGCACACATACCATGTGTAGGCAACTGGATGATGTCCAGCAGACTGACTACATGGAACGAGGAGTTCAGTTGGACGTTGAATTTCAGGGTCACGAGGGCTATAATCCACGGAGTATGCCAGATCCGCTATTCAGATCTTTACCTCTGACAACTATTCTGGGGGCAGAATTCACCTTTACCAAATGATCTGGTTACATGTGAATTGGAGGATACAATGGACTTTGAGTGAGCTCGGTAGTGCTACGCGGGAGGGCTTCAATTAGTTGGAACGGGTGGTGGAAACCAGCGTAGAGGATGCGCAAATAGAAGAACTGTTGGGAAGTTAGAGGCTATTATCGGTAACGATAAACGGAAGGAAGGCAAGAGGATTTTTCAGGATGTGGTGAAACCGAATGGCTGATGCGTGTTTATTTCAGCGCAAGTTTTCGCGTGCATAGCAGAGCCTGCATCTTAAAGGATTTAGAGCCTCGAACTATGATGGTTGCCATTATAAATATTTGTTGGCGGGAGGGGCAGAAATAGCAGCTCAGCTTTTCAGGGTTTTGATGTTTCATACATGGTAGAGAAGGAACTAAAATAAGTGAACTAGTTGCCCTACTAATCAGACATAATGTTACGGTGGCACAGAGTTGTATTCGTCCACAAAGCTCAGAAATGCGAAAGGTGCAATCTAATGTAATTAAGCTGTAGACTTCCAAAAACATGGCAAATGATAGAGCAATATAATGTTACCAGTTATTAAAATACGCATAGTTGTCGTAGTGGGCGACATTAACTTCCACAACTGAGGCTTTCTCGATGCACAAGGCTTAGATGAGCATAATATCTCTCCAATGGCTTGTAGATTCAAGGGTTGGAGATACTTAAAAGTCATCCGAATTTCTACCTTTACCCCCCACACGTGATTGGATCCAGATTTCAGCGCGTCGTGGCGGAGGAATGCTCTACAATCCAAGCCCCCGATTTGTAGGTAAACCCCGATCAGGTTCGCTAGAACCTCCAATCCATGAGAATTAACATCGGTCTTTCATGTTTAAGAAGGAACTGCAGATACTGGAAAATCGAAGGTCGACACAAATGCTGGAGCAACTCAACGGGGAGGCAGTATCTGTGGAGCGGAGGGAATAGGCAACGTTTCGTGCCGAAACCCTTCTTGAGACTAATGTGAGGGTCGGGAGAAGAGGGGGGGGGGGGGGGAGAAGAAAGGAAGAGGAGGTGCTAGTTAACTGCGGGGAAACTGCGAAGGGGTGGAGAAAGTAAGGACTACCTGAAATTAGAGACGTCAATGTTAATACCGCTGGGGTGCAAACTGCCCAAGCGAAATATGAGGTGCTGCTCCTCCAATTTACGGTGGTCCTCACTCTGGCCATGGAGGAGGCCGAGGACAGGCATTTCGGATCCTGAATGGGAGGGGGAATTTGAAGTGCTGAGCCACCGGGAGATCAGCTTGGTTATTGCGAACAGAGCGGAGGTGTTCGGCGAAGCGATCGCCAAGCCTACGCTTGGTCTCACCGATGTAGAGCAGCTGACATCTAGAGAAGCGCATACCGTTGATGAGTTTGATGGCGGTGCAGGTGAACCTCTGCCGCACATGGAAAGATTGCTTGGGTCCTTGAAAGGAGTCAAGGGGGGGAGGTAAAGCGATAGTGTAGCATTTCTGTCCAGGTGACCTTTCTGTCCTGAGACTCCTCAACTATCAAAGTGAGATCACAAGCAAAACGACGGGACAGAATCCCATATTCAGAGTTGGTAGCTTACAAACCTAACGCCCTGAACAATTATTTTTTCCAATTTTAAGCACCCAACAGCCTTCCTGTTGTATCTTCCCAACAGGAACTACTCCCTCATTTTTCTCACCAAGAAGCCCAATTTCCTCCCCCCAACCCCCTGTCCTTCTCCCTACCCTAACACGTGGCTGACTTCGCACCGGCTCCTCTGCAACGTCTTCACCTCCACTTGGACAGTTTATAATATACGGTGTTCATCATTCGCAAATTATCAATCCCCATGCATTGGGGATCTGCAGTTGGGACTGGAAACAGTGGGTTGTTCCGTACACCGTTTAATGACCGGGATCGATTGTGCTTACGTTCGCGGATAGTCACTAAACTGTGTGCAAATAAATGTATTCATTCTAACTGCTACGTGTGGCAGTAAAGACACCACTAAACCATTGAACCATTGCCATCATTATAGTTTTTCGTGAACTGGATAGCACGCAACAACATACGTTTCACTGTTCATCGATACACTTGACTATAAACAACTAATCTAAAGTAGATGGTCTCAATATTGCATTCCAAACTCCACGGTGACCTTTCACACAATACGGTATAATCACTCATCCTCCCGACTTCAAAATATTCGTAGAAATTCAAATGTTAGTCATTCAATTATTCCCTTCCTCTTTTTGGAAGGGAATTCCAATATTCAATAGTCAATAGTCAATAGTCTATTTAATTGTCATTTGGACCCCTGGAGGTCCAAATGAAATGCCGTTTCTGCAGCCATACATTACACACAAATAGACCCCAGACACAACATAATTTACAATTTTACATAAACATCCATCACATAGCTGTGATGGAAGGCCAAAAAAAAAAACTTATCTCTCCACTGCACTCTCCCCCCCCCGATGTCAGAGTCAAAGTCAAAGCCCCCGGCTGGCGATGGCAATTGTCCCGCGGCCATTAAAGCCACGCCGGGTGGTGCGAGGTCGCACACCGGGTCTTGATGTCGGAGCCCCCGGTGTGCGCTCGCAGTGTCCCGCGGCCGTTCCAGCCGCGCGGGGCAGTGATGTAGGCCCCGCTCCAGGAGCTCTTCAACCCCGCAACTCGGGCGGGAGAAGTCGCCGTTGCAGGAGCCCCGAAAAGCGGTCTCCCCCCAGGGAGCCGCGGGCTCCCGGCGCCGCCGTCCACAGACCTGTCGTTGGAGCCTCCGACTCTCCGGTGGCAGCAGCAGCAGCAGCAGCAGCGCTCCTCCACCGCTCCACCCGCTCCGGACTCGGCCAGCCCCGCGACGTTGACGGTGAGTCGGCACCTGAGTCCCCGGCTTCTTCCCGTTGGAGGCCGCTCCTCGTCCTCTATTGTTAATGATTTTATCTGGGATTATAAGAATCACAGGATAAACAAAAGACACCTGTGTAAATCAAAAAGTAATGGAGGCTTGGTTTTACCTAACTTTTTGTTTTATTTCTGGGCAGTTAATATTAAAAATATGAACTTTTGTTTGGAAGAAATAGACCAGCAACCAGACTGGTTAAAAATGGAAAAGGAAGATTGTCTACCTTTTGATATTGGTTCGATATTATTTGCTACGTCTAAATTAAACAAAAAAATTTATAGGGAAAACCCTATAATATTTAGTGCTATAAGAATTTGGAAACAATTAAAAAAGACATTAAAATTAGATAACGTATCACTTTTTCTTCCAATTGTGAATAATCCTTTGTTTAAGCCTTCATGGTTAGACGGGGGTTTTGCACAATGGAAGAATTATGGAATTAAAAATATGGGACAACTTTACAAGGAAGGCACCTTTCTGACATTTCAGGAGTTGCAACAGACTTATGGACTTCGAGGAAATGATTATTTCAGATATCTTCAACTTAGAGATTATGTAAAATCGAATTCTCAAAATTTTCGAATTAGAAACTCAGAAATTCTTGATGAATGTTGGAACAAACATCCTAATACAGAAAAATTAATATCTTATATATATAATATCTTATTAGACAGTGACATTCCTTCGACGGACTTACACAGACAAACATGGGAAAAATAATTAAATCAAGTAATAACGAAAGTCACTTGGGAAGAAAGTTTACAACACATACATCAGTGTTCACTAAACGCCAGACACTCTCTAATACAATTTAAAGTAATACATAGGTTACATTATTCAAAAACAAAATTACATAAAATGTTTCAACATATCTCACCTATATGTGATAAATGTCAACATTTAGAAGCTACATTGTCGCATATGTTTGCAAACTGTACAAAAATTAAAAAATTCTGGGTAAATATTTTTAGTATAATATCCAAAGTAACCAACACACAATTGGAACCAAATCCAAAATTAATAATACTCGGAATTTTAGAAGTAAATCAAACATTTAGAATAACACAAAGAAACTTTATTGATTATAGTTTAATAACAGGAAAAAAATTAATTCTAAAATTTTGGAAAGGCCCTACGGCCCCCACAATCAAAATGTGGATTATAGAAATGACGGAGACCTTAAACGTGGAAAGAATCAGATTTTCCCTGTTGGACAAACAGGAATTATTCGTTGGAACATGGTCTCCTTTTATTGATTACTTAAAGGGTCAGAATAGTTCAGCACAGGAACCTGACTAGCACTCGGGCTAAAGATTGGATGAAATGCTACACTCTGAAATGTACGAACATATCTCGAACGATGTTTTTTATTTTTAATAATTTTTTCCATTCTTCTTTAACTATCTCTTTCCCCCTTTTTTTCTTTTCTTTTTTTGTTTTTGTTTTTGTTTCCTGTCTTTCTTTTCTTCCTCTATTTCATCTATCTCTTTAGTTCTATCTAGTTTTTTAAAAAAATGAAGAAAAAGGCAAAAAGTATTGGAGACAATGTAATAATAACCGACAATATTATCAATTTAAAAATGTAAGACAGTAATGATGTAATAGATTATGTACCTATCTCCAAATTTGCACTCTTTACAACACATATTTTCTTTTCTTTTCTGTAAACATTTATTTTAAACAGCCAATAGAAACAAATTTACAAACACTTTACAACCAAACATTTCCTGAAGAAAACACAGACACACACACACACTCACAGCCAATACTAAAATGCCAAGTAACTTCAGAACATGGTAAATAGACAGTGTATAAAACGAACGATTCAAACGTTTAAAGCCTGTTGTAGAGGCTGCTGTTGCTGAAACAAAATGCTGCTTTTATATAACGTCCAACAAACACACACTTACCAGAGAAAAAACAGCCAGCTCTGTGGAATTATTCAGCAGCGCCTGGACTCCGTGTCTTCTGCAGGTAGCGCCATCTTGCCTCCGACCAGAAATGACGTCATCGACGCCATGGTACCGATAGGCGGAAATGACGCCACAGGCGCCAGCTTACCGATGACGGAAATGACGTCAGCGATAGCTGTCCACTCTGACTCTCTAATGAAACAATTTTATCCCCCGTCACCCTTTTGCTATTAATATAGCTGTAGAATCCCTTTAGATTTACTTTCCGCTTACTTGCCAAAGCAACCTCTTATCTTCTTTTAGCTTTTCTAATTTCTTTCTTAAGATTATTTTTGCATTCGTTATACTCCTCAAGCACCTCGTTTACTCCATGCTGCCTTTAATTATTGTAGATCTCCCTGTTTTTCCGAAACAAATGTTCAATTTCCCTTGAAAACCACGACTCTTTCCAATTTTTACTATTTCCTTTCAACCGAACAGAGACATAAAGATTCTGTACTCTTTAAATTGAATCTTTAAATGTCGTCCAGTCCATTTCTTCTCCACACCATTCCACTCAAACAAACTGTCCCAATTCGCTCCTTCTAAATCCTTTCGCATCTCCTCAAAGTTAGCCTTTCTCCAATCAAAAATCTCAACCCTAGGTCCAGTTCAGATCCTCTCCATAATTATATTGAAACAAATGGTATTGTGATCACTGGACCCTAAGTGTCCCCCAACACATACCTGACCTGACCTGTCTCATTTCCTACCAGGAGGTCCAGCACCGCCCAATCTCTAGTAGGTACCTCTGTGTATTGCTGCAAAAAACTATCCGGCACACATTTTATAAACTCCAAACCATCCAGCCCATTTTCAGAATGTGTTTCCCAGTCTATGTGTGGAAAATCGAAATCTCCCACAATCACTACCTTGTGCTTACTACCAATATCTGCGATCTCCTTACATATTTGCTCTTCCAATTCTCGCTCCCCATTAGGCGGTCTATAATACACACCTATAAGTGCTGCTACACCTTTCCCATTTCTCAAGTTCCACCCAAATATCCTCCCTAGACAAGCCTCTAATCTATCATGCCAAAGCACTGCTGTAATATCTTTCCTGACAAGCAATGCAACACCTCCACCTCTTGCTCCTCCAATTCTATCACACCTGAAGCAAAGAAATACTGGAATATTTAGTTTCCAATCACAGCCCTCTTGCAGCCTCGCCTTTTTTTTTACAAGTTTGCGTTCACAAAATGAATTTTTTTGTCGGGTGGCTGCAGCCCAATTGTTTGCCCCGCCTTTTTTTTTTAACAAGTTGGTGTGCACGAATTTTTGTTGTCGGGTGGCTACAGCCCAATTGTTTGCTTCGACTTTTTTTTTAAACAAGTTTGTGTTCACAAAATGAATTTTGGTTGGCGAGTGTCTGCAGCCCAATTGTTTGCCTCGCCTTTTTAAAACGTTTGTGTTCACAAAATACATTTTGGTTGTCGGGTGGCTGCAGCCCAAATATTTGCCTTGGCTTGGCTTTTTAAATCGTTGCAACAGTTGGATGCCTGCCGAAGCACCCATATAGCTCACAATGTCTATACTAGTCCTCTGGAAACCAGTACATTCGGCCCGCAACACGCATACTAGCGCAACAGACTGCCACCCTACTGACGTTCAGGCTAGATGCAGCAAGAATGTTCCCGATGTTTGGGAAGTCCAGAACAACGTGTCACAGTTTAAGGATACGGGGGAAATCTTTTAAGACTGAGATGAGAAGAATATTTTTTACACAGTGAATGGTGAATCTCTGGAATTCGCTGCCACAGAATGTAGTTGAGGCCAGTTCATTGGCTATATTTAAGAGGGAGTTAGATGTAGCCCTTGTGGCTAATGCGATCAGGGGGTATGGGGAGATGGCAAGTACAGGATACTGAGTTGGATTATCAGCCATGATCATATTGAATGGTGGTGCAGGCTCGAATGGCAGAATGACCTACTCCTGCACCTATTTTCTATCTTTCTATGTTTCTCTGTGTCCACACTTTCCAAACGTAACTAATTGAAATGAGTATACCGTGCCTTGTTGATTCTTGTTGTGTTCTGCTGCTCACTGCCAATTGATGACTATTTCCTGTTGATAAAAAGAGACAATTTTAATATAGAGAAAGCCAGCGGTCAGATTTTAAGAAGGAAAATCTGAGAATTTAACTCAGAAGTCATCATTCAACGAAGCACGCTATTAATGACAACATTCTTGGGCGATGTTCCATCCTTCAGGAAACCTTTGACATTTCCCTTCATATCTATGTTGAACTAGTATGTTGGGCCAAAGGTACTGTTTTCTAGAGGGCTAGTATGGAGTGTGTGGGCGGAATGGATTTTTGGGGTGGCAGCTCAGTCACTGAGGGCTGTCAGCTCAGTCACTGAGAGGGGCACCAAAATGCTTGGTGTTGCTGAAGATATCTGGAAGAGTTCTGTCCAAAACCTCAAAGCATTCTCTCCTAATCATTGGACATTCATCCCAAACAATGACTTTCACGTGCCTCGTGAAATGTACCGTCTTAGAGTTCTTCTCGATGTTGCACAATGTATCCTCGGCCACTTGGATGGGTAACTTGAATCGAGAATGTGTCGTTCTTCCACCAGGCAGAAATGTAGCTGCTATCCTAGAGGATACTACGGCAATAGCCACATCACATAACATTTCCTGACATGATGTTCAAAAAGCAGCCCAAAGACAATTTCAGTTGTTAATGAACACTGAAGATTTTGTGCAAAACATTTTTTTGAGGTAGGGGCTGCCAGGGTGGGGTGGGGTTAAACATTGTGCAGCCAAAGGAGGGGCACAGCTTCAGGTGTGGGTTCTCGTGAGCTGATGAGAAATGGGGGGGAGGGGGCAGTGAACGATTTACTCATAACCTGTGGACTGACTCACTGCCTTGGGATTGACTCATGCCCTGTAGCCTGATTGACTCTCACGGTTTGTGGACTGACTGATGCCCAACTTCTGGAGTCACGTCCGACTTTTGTAAACTGAAAGCGCTAACATCTCCATTGAGGAACAGCTTCTTCCTGATAGCCATCACACTATTAAACATAACAAATAAGCTCTGAACTACGAAATATTATATTATTTCACACACACGCACACACACACACACATATATATTCACATACACACACACACACACATAATCGCTCACACATATTCACTCACACACATATTCAGACACGCACATGTACACACACATATAGACACACGCACATATTCACACACACACACACACACACTCACATATTCACTCACACTCATATAGATAGATAGATATGCCATTTATTGTCACTATACATGTACAGTGAAACTGAAAGCTGCTCGTACTCAGTGCGTACATACAATTTAGCACAAAAAACAAGAAACAGAAAAAACAAAAAACAGAAGGGAGATGGGGGTTGGAATAGGTGCACAATTTCTGCGGCGCTACATACATATATACATATATACAGATGGAAGTCCGTGTTGGGCGGTGTAGTCAGTGCATGTGTGAATTTGAATTTATAGTAGTTATAATTCTCGGAAAGCAACTATTCCTGAGTCTGTTTGTCCTGGATTTGATGCACCTATAGCGCCTTCCAGAGGCCAGCAGGTCGAACAGTCCAAACGCAGGATGGGAGCTGTCTTTGATGATCTTCTTTGCCCTGCTAAGGCAGCGGGAGGTGTAGATGTCCATCAGGGAGGGGAGAGGGCAGCCAATGATCCTCTGCGCTGTCCTGGTTACCCTCTGAAGCCTCTCCCTGTCTGCCATGGTGCAGCTGCCATACCATGCTGTAATGCAGTATGTCAGCAGGCTCTCGATGGACGAGCGGTAGAAGGTCAGCAGCAGGTTAGAGTCCAGATTGTGCTTCCTGAGTGCAGCCTCTGCTGAGCCTTCTTGATGACCGCTGTCGTGTTGTCCGTCCAGGAGATATCAGCAGCGATATGGACGCCGAGAAACCGGAAGGTGTTGACCCTCTCCACACACTCGCCGTTGATGTGTAGGGGGGGGGGCTAAGTCGGTGCTGTGCCTCCTGAAGTCGACAATGAGCTCTTTTGTTTTCCTGGTGTTCAGAGCCAGATTGTTTTCTGAGCACCAGGTTGTCAACTTCAGGACTTCCTCTCTGTAGGCTGCCTCGTCTCCCTTTGAAATAAGTCCGACCACAGTAGTGTCGTCAGCAAATTTGACGATGCGGTTGTTGTTGTGGGCCGGACTACAGTCGTAGGTGTAGAGACAGTATAAGAGGGGGCTTAGCACACAGCCCTGTGGGGAACCGGTACTCAACCTGCGAGTGGAGGAGAGGTGGGGGCCGAGTCTCACAGTCTGGGGCCGGTTGGTGAGGAAATCCTTTATCCAGGCACATGTGAGAGTGGGGAGGCCGAGAGTGACCAGTTTACCAATGAGAATGTCCGGAATGATTGTATTAAAGGCTGAACTAAAATCCACAAAGAGCATCCGGACGTAGCTCTGCCCCTGCTCCAGATGGCTCAGCACAGAGTGGAGAGCTACGGTAATGGCGTCTTCTGTGGATCTGTTTTGGCGATAGGCGAATTGGTGGGGGTCGAAGTCTGGTGGTAGATAGTCCTTGATGTGCTGGAGGACCAACCTCTCGAAGCACTTCGTGATTAC